>NW_027495329.1:0-227305 GCF_021521415.1 Bidens hawaiensis | reverse complement strand
ACTAGTGCATGTGTTTGGTCTCCAAGTGGTCGATTGGTAGACAGGCCGTTACTAGATGTGGGATTCTAAAGTGTTCGATTTAGAATACACGTGACCTAGGGGGTTCTTAAAGTGTTCGATTAAGAATCCGAAGAATTTCCTAAGTGATCGATTAGGAATCCAATAGATGCTAAAGTGGACGCTTTCGAATTCTCTTATGGTATCCAAAGTGATCGATTTGGGTTACCATCATGGAAACCAAGTAGCACCGTGTGGTCTTGTGTGGGTTGTTGTCAGGTCTCGTGTGATCATTATGCATTATCATCATTATCATCAAGACATGGTTACATATGATTCTTTGGTATCTTTATACATATAACCTTGATATCATTACACCTGTATGCATGGGAACAATACATGGGATCATTATACATAACTCTTGCAGTCTTGTGTAAGGCTTATCAATACATTATTAGTTGACCTATCTTTATACCTTGGATTTACAAATATAAACAAGCTTAGCAGAGTAGGTTGTAGGAGTGGTGGGTTAGCCGATGGTACACTCTAAGTACAAACCCCTACAACCTAGTCTGGTACGCTTGTCTTGTCTTACAAACCTTTTCAAAACCGGGCTTTATACCAAGCATGGTAGGATAAGTTGTGGGAGTGGTGGGTTAGCCGATGGTACACCCTATACATAAACCCCTACAACTTAGTCTAGTATGCTTGTGTATAACCCCTTTTTCCTTAAACCTATGAATTCACTCATCTACTTTTTGTAGTTGACATTTTCGTTACATGTTTTCAGGAAATGAAGCAGGAAGTTGCAAATAGCTGATAGAGGCCTTAGATGGAAGACATTTAGGATTGATGTTAGCTTTATCCGTTGTAATGGAACGAATTTGCTACCTGTTGAATTGTTGTAATGTTGACATGTTTTTTAAGTTTATGCATTTAGACTTTTTAATCTATTGTGCTCAATCAATCACGACCCCGTCGCCACGCCTCGGTTTTTCCGCCAATTACGACCGGGGTGTGACAGATTGGTATCAGAGCCAATGGTTATAGGGAATTAGGAAACCGACCTAGACTATAACCTAGGACCCTTGACTCTAGATAATTCATGCATCACTATCACATGCCCACACTTATATGCTTGCTATGTGCTTATGTGTTGCATCATTAACTGTAAATCTAGTAGCGATGTACTCTTTGGCAATTCCTTATCCAGTTATTCTTTATTCTCAATTTTAACTAATGCGCATTCTTATTCTTTTAATAGAATGCCTCCTCGTCGCTCATACCGTCAATGTTGACCCCGCTGACCTCGCTGCCCTCATAGCGCAGCAAATTGCAGCAGTTCTCCCTGGTCTGGTAAACAACATGAGGCAAGAAGGAACTTCGGGTGCACCCCAAGCCCCAGAACCGAATCCCACGCTTCAGGCCGATAAGCTCTATAAGGCTTTTACCAACACTAGGCCTACAAGTTTTAGTGGAACCGAGGGAGCCGCTGGTCTCCTCCAGTGGTTCGAGAAAGTCGAAGCTTCATTCAACATGTGCTCCTGCCCGGATGAACTCAGGGTAAAATTCGCAGCGAGTATGTTCCACAAACGGGCTCTCACGTGGTGGAATAACGAAATAAGAACCGGGGGACGAGACGCGGCTCTAGCCCTGCCCTGGGCTGAGTTTGTTGAGCTAGTCACGCAAGAGTTCGTTCCGAGAACCGAGATCCAGAAACTGGAGGCTGAGTTTAGGGCGCACACGATGAAGGGCGCGGATCACATGAAGTACACGGAGAGATTTCATGAACTCTCCTTATTGGTGCCCCATATGGTTACCCCAGCTTCTCGCGCTGTCGAGCAATACATCAGCGGTCTTCCGGACTCCATGAGGGGCATTGCGGTCGGAGTTGACCCCACTACACTTAAGGCAGCGATCGACCTCACTGCCCGTCTGACCAGGGAACAGCTCAAGTCTGGTGTCCTGCATCAGGATAAGGGCAAATCCTCCGACTGGAGGGCGAATAAGGGGAGCAATAGAAAGCGGAAGGCGATCAACTTAGCTGCAATCACTGATGCTACGCCTATCAACTCCATGGCCCCCGCTCCAGCCACAACAACTCAGGGAAGACCAAGAAAGGAATATACTGGGCTTCATCCCAAGTGCAACTTATGTTCTTATCATCACCCAACTAGAGAGTCGTGCCGCAAGTGCACGAATTGTGGATGATTCGGACACCTGGTGGAGCGACGCAGGAGTCCTGGCAACCAACTGGCTGTGGGGAATGCTAACCCTCAGCCTAACCCTGCTCGAGGCTGCTTCGAGTGTGGCGCTATGGACCATTACAGAAATCGATGCCCCCGCGTCACCAGCATCCCTCCGGCTCGCGGAAGGGCTTTTACCATTGGAGCTGCCGATGCACGCCAAAACCCCGATGTTATTACTGGTACGTTTATTCTTAACAACAACTGGGTGTCTGTCCTTTTTGATACAGGAGCTGATAGGAGCTTTGTTTCTTGCAAATTGGTTCCTTTGCTGAAATTAAAAATTTCCGAGTTGGACCCTGCCTTTTCTGTTGAACTTGCTAGTGGGGAGTCCAAGCAAGTGAAGTCTGTCATCCGAAATTGCACTCTTACTCTTGTCACCACATCGTTCAGTATTGACCTTATACCTTTTCGTCTTGGAAGCTTCGATCTAGTTGTGGGAATGGACTGGCTGTCCAGCAATCTCGCGGAAGTAATCTGCGCCGAGAAACTTATTCGTATCCCTTTACCTTCTGGCGAAATTCTATCTATTCAAGGCGAAAAATCGGGTGGATGCCTAAGGGTCGTCTCTTGCTTAAAGGCCAGTCGGTACCTTCGAAAGAAGTATCCCGCATTTCTAGCTCATGTTACTCTCAGGGAATCTGAAGACAAGAGACTGCAGGACTTTCCTGTTGTGCGTGAATTTTCTGATGTTTTTCCCGAAGATCTGCCTGGACTTCCTCCTAACAGGCAGGTGGAATTTCGTATCGATCTTATTCCTGGTGCTCTCCCTGTTGCTAAGGCACCGTATCGTTTAGCTCCGTCGGAACTTCTAGAATTATCAAATCAGCTTCAAGAACTTCTTAGCAAGGGATTCATTCGCCCTAGCTCGTCTCCATGGGGAGCCCCAGTACTCTTCGTCAAAAAGAAGGACGGGACTTTCCGTATGTGCATTGACTATCGGGAGCTTAATAAGCTCACTATCAAAAATCGGTACCCATTACCGAGAATTGATGATCTATTTGATCAGCTCCAGGGTGCTACGTTTTTCTCTAAGATCGATCTGCGTTCTGGTTACCATCAGTTGCGTGTTCTGGAAGAGGACATCCCGAAGACTGCGTTCCGAACTCGTTATGGACATTATGAGTTCATGGTTATGCCTTTTGGAATGACCAATGCTCCCGCCATCTTCATGGATCTGATGAATCGCGTCTGCCGTCCATATCTTGATCAGTTTGTCATTGTTTTCATAGACGATATTCTCATTTATTCTCGTTCGAGGACCGATCATGAGCTTCATCTCAGGCTTATTTTGGAGCTTCTCAGAAAAGAGCAACTATATGCCAAGTTCTCCAAGTGTGAATTTTGGCTAAGGGAAGTTCAATTCTTGGGACATGTCATCAATGTCGACGGCATTCACGTCGACCCTTCCAAGATTGAAGCCATCCGAAATTGGGTAGCGCCTAAACACCTACCGAAATCCGTTCATTTCTTGGTCTGGCCGGTTACTACCGCCGTTTTATCTCAAACTTCTCCAGGATTGCCTTGCCTTCAACCACTCTGACCCGGAAAGGGGAACCTTTCGTGTGGGGTCAAGATCAAGAGGAAGCTTTCCAAATTCTGAAGAATAAGCTTTGCCAAGCACCGATCCTATCACTTCCGGAAGGTGACGATGACTTTACCGGTTATTGCGATGCTTCGAATCAGGGCCTCGGTTGCGTTTTAATGCAACAAGGGAAGGTCATCGCTTACGCTTCTCGACAACTCAAGGTGCACGAGAAGAACTACGCCACACATGACCTGGAGTTGGGTGCAGTGGTGTTTGCCCTAAAAATCTGGAGACATTACCTGTACGGTACGAAGTGTGTCATTTTTACCGATCACAAGAGCTTACAACACATCCTCCATCAGAAAGAGTTGAACATGAGGCAGCGACGCTGGGTCGAACTTCTCAGCGATTACGATTGTGAAATTCGCTACCACCCGGGAAAGGCTAATATGGTGGCTGACGCATTGAGTCGTAAAGAAAGGACCCAGCTGCACTCTATGCGGATTCAATCCAACCTTCCTTCCTTAATTCGTGAAGCTCAGAATCAAGCGCTTGTGAATGGTGACCTCAAGGGCGTTTTGTCCTGTGGAGCCGAGCAGAAATTCGAAACCAAGTCAGACGGCATCCTCTATTTTCTTGACCGAGCGTGGATCCCGAACTCTGAGCCTCTTCGGACGCTTATTCTTAATGAAGCCCACAAGTCCAGATACTCGATTCATCCAGGCAGCAACAAGATGTATCAAGATCTTAAACCCCATTATTGGTGGCCCGGGATGAAGAAAGATATCGCTTCGTATGTGATGAGATGTTTGACTTGTTCGCGAGTCAAGACAGAGCATCAAAGGCCGTCTGGGCTACTTCAACAACCTATTATCCCTCAGTGGAAGTGGGAAGAGTTAGCTATGGATTTCATCACCAAGCTACCACGGACGCCTAGCGGTCATGACTCAATTTGGGTTATTGTGGACATTCTAACAAAATCCGCCCACTTTATCCCGGTTCGTGAAGACTACACTACGGAGAAGTTGGCGCGGGTATACATTCGTGAGATCGTTTCCCGTCACGGTGTGCCTAAGGGCATCACGTCTGATCGTGACAGCAGTTTTTCTTCTAGGTTCTGGAAATCTTTGCAAAAGGCCTTTGGGACAAGTGTGAAGCTTAGCTCTTCCTATCATCCAGAAACGGATGGGCAGAGCGAGAGGACCATACAAACCCTAGAAGACTTGTTGAGAGCTTGTATCCTCGATTTCGGTAGCAGTTGGGAGGCTCATCTGCCACTGGCAGAATTTTCTTACAACAATAGTTACCACACTACCATTAAATGCGCGCCGTTTGAAGCTCTTTACGGCCGCAAGTGTCGCTCTCCCTTGTGTTGGTCCGAGACCGGGGATTCACAGATCATCGGCCCCGAACTAATACAGGAGACAACCGATCAAATTGCTTCCATTCAGCAGCGACTCAAAGACGCTAGGTGCCGACATAAGTACTACGCCGACAAACGACGCAAGCCACTCGAGTTTCAAGTTGGTGACCGTGTCATGCTGAAAGTTTCCCCCTGGAAGGGCGTAGTCCGCTTCGGGAAGAAGGGAAAGTTCGCTCCTAGGTATGTTGGACCATTCAAAATCCTTGAAAGGATCGGACCAGTTGCCTATCGTCTTGAGCTGCCATCGGAACTCAGTAGAGTTCACAACGTTTTTCATGTTTCGCAATTAAAGAAGTGTCTTGTTGACGAGGCCCTTCACATTCCCGTCGACGAGGTTCGATTTAGCGACAATCTGCTTTTCGTTGAAGAACCCGTCGAGATCATGGATCGCGAGGTCAAGAAGACCAAGCGTAGCCGCATACCGCTTGTGAAAGTTCGATGGAATAACAAACGCGGACCCGAGTTTACTTGGGAACGTGAAGATCAGATGAAGGAGAAATACCCACATTTGTTCTCTTAATCTATATTCTTATAATCTAATTGTCTAGAAGTCAATATAAATTTGCAGCATGTATCAAATAACTGTGTTATTAAATGAATATCATGTTGCCTTGTTATGCTTATAAGTATTCTTTTATTTGCATCCACAAACTTTGGCTACTCAGGGCTCATGCTGGAAAGCACAAGTCATATCTACTCAATCATATAAACCTTGGAGAATTTATACATCATTTAAACAAAAAAAAAAAAAAATTTGTTATCATTCTAGCATTCATGGAGCATGGTTGTGTGTATGTGTGTGGTGTCGTGTCAAATTTTCTAGCCGCACGCAATGGAGTTTATACATTGATACAAGGTGAGCTTGCAATTATAGTCCGGAATATAATTGTATCAAGGTCACAGGTGTATACGTGTATAAGCAATATGCTATTGTGCAACTAGGAGTCGTGAACTCAAGGTTCGTGTAGGGAAGTATTTGACAAAGGTTGAAGGAGTGGTGGGTTAGCCGCTGGTACACCCTATATATAAGCCCCTTCAGCACGAGTCGAATACGTCTGAAGCGAAACTTGGAATTAGGGACTTATAGTTAGCGTGGCAGCTGTGAGACATTAAACTCGAGAATTATTGAGGGAATTATTCACAGAAGATTGAAGGAGTGGTGGGTTAGCCGCTGGTACACCCTATATATAAACCCCTTCAATCCGAAATGAATATGTCTGATGTAAAGCTTGAGGGTGATGCCTTGTAGTGGAAAAATAGTGTGTCGTCCTGTGTGTCATTGACCTAATAGGAGTCGAAGGAAACACTCAAGTAAGGTTGAAGGAGTGGTGGGTTAGCCGCTGGTACACCCCCTATATAAGCCCCTTCAGCTTGATTTGGGTGGTATCTGAGACGAATATCAGAAGTAGTGGCGCATAGTGGTCATCATGGGATCATGAAATCTAAATCATCGTTGCATCAAGTATACTAAAAATCTAAATTTCGGGACGAAATTCTTCTAAGTTGGGGAGGATGTAACGCCCTGGATTTTGACTGGTAAACAAAAATCAAGAAATCATCGGAAACTATACCCTTTGGGTTCTGGACGATAAGTTCGGAATCCATAACGATAAGTTCGGAATCCATATCATTGGAAAATCTGTTTATTTCAGCTAAAAATGTTATTTCATAAAAAGAACTTTTACGTTTGAAAAATATTAATTTTGTGTTTTCGAAAAACAAAAGGCTTTTATTTAAAAAGATTCCAAGCGATTACTTGAAAAATGATTTTTATAAAAATCTTACTGGAAAGTTCTAGCTCGTTAAAACTTATGAACTCAGCTAGCCTTGACCCGTAGGTAACCGAAACCCGAACCCGATAGAACCTAGTATATAAGCGTAGTACAAGAACAAACTCCACCATTTTCCTTTCATCTCTTCCACACCCACACCCAAGCACCCCAATTCTAGAGAGAGAGTAGTGAGAGAAAGTTATTCGATCCAAAATCCGAGTCCACCAATCTGTTTATTGTTGTTTTTGGTAAGATCTTCTTGAAAATCATACGTTTTTATCATCCAATCCGGCCCCGAATCGAGCAAAAACCCCAACTTTTGTTTCAAAGTGTGTTCTTGGTCAAAAATCGTCATTTTTGGTGTCAAAAAGCATACTTTTGTTGTTATAAACGTTAGGAATCAATAGCCCTATGGATTCCGAGCATTTCCATGTATAAAACATTGATTTTGGGCGAAAAATCATGAAAATCGTCAAAATCCCGTAGGTTTCTCCGTCATCCGGCTTGAAGGAGTCGAATAGGTCTATTCGGTCGAATAGACCAATCGAACCTGACCATTCGGTCGAACCATCTCCTATTCGGTCGAACAAGAGACCATTCGGTCGAACCAGTGGGCAAACGAACAGACTAACCGGATCAGAATATACATTCGATCGAATACGATTGTATCCGACCGAATGTACATCCTACTCGACCGAACAAGTCCTCAATCGACTGAACGTGTTCTTCCCAGCCCTTTTGACCGAACCAGTTCCATATTCGATCGAACAAGTAGCAGATTCGATCGAACCTGCCCTTATTCGACCGAATGTGCCAGAATCAGCTTGTTTTCAACTTTAAAACTTGGTTTTTGCTCGAGGTCGCGTAGGCTTATACTCTTAGACTTAAAGCGTGTTGTTAACCTATTATGTCCTTGTCTAGACTTAGAGGATCGACGTTTGGCAGCACTCGACCACCCTAGCAACCATACTTAGCCAACAAGGTGAGTTCATAGCCCCCTTTTTCTTTTAAGCTTTTCAAATCATTGGGATGGAAACATGGTAACTGTACACGTTTTGACAAAACTCATTTATTCAAACACTCTTTATCATAAGCATTCTTGGCAAATCTTTTGCAAACTATGAACATTGGGGGAAAAACAAGTAATCATGGTAGGTTACTCATACCTTAACTTCTCGGAAGTTGTGTATGTCTAATCAATTATTCAGGAGTAAACCTGGGAATCATTGATCGCTTAGGGAACATTGGACTTTGGAAATCAAAGTCATATGCCCGTTATACATTATCATGAAAACACATCATTCATTGGATAGTCTAGTGGTCGTGTGAACATAGGCAGTTTAGGTCACACTAGTGCATGTGTTTGGTCTCCAAGTGGTCGATTGGTAGACAGGCCGTTACTAGATGTGGGATTCTAAAGTGTTCGATTTAGAATACACGTGACCTAGGGGGTTCTTAAAGTGTTCGATTAAGAATCCGAAGAATTTCCTAAGTGATCGATTAGGAATCCAAGAGATGCTAAAGTGGACGCTTTCGAATTCTCTTATGGTATCCAAAGTGATCGATTTGGGTTACCATCATGGAAACCAAGTAGCACCGTGTGGTCTTGTGTGGGTTGTTGTCAGGTCTCGTGTGATCATTATGCATTATCATCATTATCATCAAGACATGGTTACATATGATTCTTTGGTATCTTTATACATATAACCTTGATATCATTACACCTGTATGCATGGGACCAATACATAGGATCATTATACATAACTCTTGCAGTCTTGTGTAAGGCTTATCAATACATTATTAGTTGACATATCTTTATACCTTGGATTTACAAATATAAACAAGCTTAGCAGAGTAGGTTGTAGGAGTGGTGGGTTAGCCGATGGTACACTCTATGTACAAACCCCTACAACCTAGTCTGGTACGCTTGTCTTGTCTTACAAACCTTTTCAAAACCGGGCTTTATACCCAAGCATGGTAGGATAAGTTGTGGGAGTGGTGGGTTAGCCGATGGTACACCCTATACATAAACCCCTACAACTTAGTCTAGTATGCTTGTGTATAACCCCTTTTTCCTTAAACCTATGAATTCACTCATCTACTTTTTGTAGTTGACATTTTCGTTACATGTTTTCAGGAAATGAAGCAGGAAGTAGCAAATAGCTGATAGAGGCCTTAGATGGAAGACATTTAGGATTGATGTTAGCTTTATCCGTTGTAATGGAACGAATTTGCTACCTGTTGAATTGTTGTAATGTTGACATGTTTTTTAAGTTTATGCATTTAGACTTTTTAATCTATTGTGCTCAATCAATCACGACCCCGTCGCCACGCCTCGGTTTTTCCGCCAATTACGACCGGGGTGTGACAGTTAAATAACAATATGCAAGGTTTATTATACTTTGCATATTACTTGTACTATGTTATTTAAGTTGGTTAAATAAAAACATGCAAAGCTTATTGGATTTTGCATGTTATGTGATAATATAACATAAGTAATAATATATATAAAACAAGTTGGAGTTTGAAATTTGGATGGGGAGCCAAAGTGACCGCCCCCTTTCCCCCTCTCTCTTCTCACTTAATTATTTTATTTATTCCAAGACATGCACAAGGATTCATTGGTTGGATTGTGTGGCGCATTGGTTGTACCCAACTCTCTCTCTCTCTATCTCACACACACACAAGAAGAAAGAAAACTCTCTCTTCTTTCTCTCTAATTTCGGCTAGTGGAAGGAGAACAAGAAGGAGGTTTTGAGTGAAAATACTAGCATAACAAGGGTGTTTGTTGGAAGCTTGAAGGGTATACAAGCTTGAGGATCTTCTATCTTAAAGACTAGCTATTCATATTTTCATCTCCTTCATTTTCTTGGACTCTTGAAGGTATATTACATAAACACCCTATCGTTGTGTATATTGGTAAGCATGAACACTACGTGAAAAATGGCTTTTAGTCACACATGTGGTCTTGGTGATTTGTCACACTTTAGTCTAAATGTGTGGCTAAATGTCTTTTCGCCACACATTTGTTATTCGTGTGACAAAAAAACACACCTGCTGGAACCTTTAGCCACACTTATTCAATTCGTGTGACAAAAAACATAGTTGTTCGAAACTGTTAGCTACACTTAAACAAAGAAATGTGACAGTTACTAGCCACACTTAGAAAAGTGTAGCCGAATGTGATCTACGGCTACAATAGGTTTCAATGATGTGGCTGAATTCTAATACATATTGTCACACTTACGGGTCAATGCGACCATATAACATTGTTTGTTAGCCACTTATATGCTTTTATGTGTGACTTAAAGCTAACGATGACATTAAAACAAAACGCGTGACTAATAACATTTAATGCTCACACTTTAATCATTTCATATGTGGCTAAAAGCTAATATATATGGTCACGCTTACGTGTTTATGTGACCATAAAGCATTATTTGATAGTTACTTATAATATTTTATGTGCGGCTAAAAGCTAATAGTGACAGCAAAACAACAAATGTGACTATTATTAGTTAATGGTCACACATTATGCTTCATGTGACCATCACCTTCACCTCCTCCCAATTACAAACCTAATCCATAAACATCGATTGAAGCTCATTACTCTTCTTCATCACTTTGCTTCTTGCTCAAAACTTCATCAACCATCCTGGGATCAAATCTAACGGGGGTTTTTAACATGATTAATTAGAACCCTAGAGATGTCATAAACATGTAGGGTTTGAGTTTTGTTGAGAATAGTTGGCTGACAGATTCGTTCTCGTTTATTTATTGGTTTGTAACTCGATTTAAACAATGATTATTGATCGATTCTTGATTTTATGATACAATATTTTGAGTCTAGTTTCCAGAAAGGTAAATTTTGTAATTTTTGGAAGAGTGTTCAATACCTTTTATGATTTTACAAAAACATATGTCAAAGCTGATTCGGGGAGTTATATTCTGGTCCATTTTTCGAACACCATAACTCCCTAATAACAAACCCAAACGGGTTGGTTCCACTTCGGGAACTTAGTATTATGAATTTTAAGGATAACCCAATTGGTCTTACACAATATGGTTTAATGAGTTGATAGAACCATTAAACTAGTTTTTGTTGCGCAATCTGCTGAACTGTTAGTACCTATCTGTAATGGTTGAATTATTGTGTGTTTTCTATGCATGAAAAAAATATAATAAAAATTGCTTGAGAAACCTAATTCATATATCCTACTGTGGTAAATTTTGTAGAGCTTATCCTTATTCTTTTATTTGTGAATAAAATCAGTTTGTACATGCCATAATCTATCTCGTGAACTGAATGATCATAAGTTAAGTTGTATGATGAATATTTGGTTTGTTTGCCATGATATGATGTGTGGATACATGTTAGGACTTTTGGTACTGTTGACATTACTTATTATCACCAAATATTTGCCGGGTCAAGTTTGTGTTTGTGTGTGACTTCATATGTGGGTCTTAGAGTCATGTGTTGTTGAACATACTCTCATAACTTAAAACACTTGTACTAGGTAACAATTAGCGAGTCAAAGGCATTCATTTGGTTTTGAGAAAACTCTATTACACGCGACACCAGATTTTGGATTGAAAACACGGACATACTGGTTTTGAAAACACTAAACGTTTTCATATACTTATTTTCTGGATTGATAACATAAAACGTTTTGGAGTATTGGTTATGTAACCTACTGAAACGGGCAAAAACGAGCTGAACTGCTGATTATTTTATTGCTGAATTGCTGCAAAACTGGTCAAAACGCGTTGAAACGATCTGTTAAGTGTGAAACGAGCTGTTGAATGCGGAAACGGACTGAAAAATCGCTGAAACAAGGTGTTTAACATGCTGTTTGCTATAAAAACGAGCTGTTAAGTGCTGAAACGAACTGAAAACTCACTGTAATGAGCTGTTTAACATGATGTTTGCTGTAAAAACAAGCTGTGAAGTGTTAAATGAACTGATAACTCGCTGAAACGAGCTGTTTAACATGTTGTTTGCTATAAAAACGAGCTGTTAAGTGTTGAAACAATCTGAAAAATTGCTGAAACGAGCCAACACGAGTGTTCGCACTCGATGAGTTGGGTTTCGGTTTAGGCTCATTTCTCAGTTTTTTTTTTTGCTGAACGTTGACACGGGAGAAAACATTTTAGGTTTTTTTTTTTAACTTATAATTTTTTTATTAATTTTTTTGAATTTTTTCTAAGTTGTTATAGTTAAGATTAAAAACCCTCAGAAAAATATTCAAAAATAATAATAAAAAAATCATAAGTCAAAATATAAATAAAAAACAAAAAAAGAAAAAAAAAACATTTCCTCCGTTGTCCTTGTTAAAAAAACGACCCGAAACCCGTTTTGACCCGTTCCGACCTTGACCCATTTTGACTTAGACCCGTTATGACCCGAACCTTTTGACCCTGACCCGTTCCGACCCGAAGCAAAACAACCCTTTTTTAATTGACCCGTTCCGACCCAGACCTGTTTCGACCCATAACCCATTCCGACCCATAACTCATTTCGACCCAACACAACCCATTTGCCACCCCTACTAAAATAGGTTTACACCATTCATGCAAACGCACCCTAATTTTACCCCCAATTCTTGGCGATCCTACTGATCAGATTCTGAAATTTAACTTATGTTGCAGCAGGTATGGGAGTGTTATTCACGAGTTCCATCCATATTTTAGCCATAGAGATAACAAGGTTTAAATTTGAAATTTTGGTTATAGTGATTTGTGCTTAAAAGACCCAGTTTTATAGTTTATATTGCAATGTACAACTTTTGGTTATTGAATTATGCAGCTTGCAAAAAAGAATTTGTACCAAATCTTGAAATAAATGATCATAGCTGGTGATCCTTTGTTGGATCATTTGGTGGTGGTAAGAAAAATTGGAAAACTTTACTTCATTTTGGGATCAAAGTTTAGTTTTTAAGGTTATAAGTTGATTATCAACTTCAATTAACTGTAGAGGTATCAAAAGGATGACTGCAATGTCGCTTGAAGTTAAGGTATTTTGTTTCTATTTGTAGTATATCTCAATTCCAATTTTACGAATTTTTTGTTACACTCTTTAATTGTAAATGTGTTATGTTTTTTTTGGTTGATTGTTCGCTTAGGCTGTTTAGATGGGTCGGGCTTAGTAATCGAGTTCAGGTGAGTTGGTTTGGGTCGATTATGGTTAATAATGACACCAGGTTAAGATTAAGAAAAGGGGGGGGGGGGGAGAAACTCATAGCTTGAATAAGAATGCTTGACTTATCTGATCCGAACTCAATTACCAAACCCAACACGACGCCACAAAAAACTTGAGCAAAAGGCACATGTCTTACCCGAACCCGACCTATGTAGAACGAAAACTGATTAAACAATACCCAAAACACAAAACAACCTCACCCGTGAAAAGCGAAACCTGAGAACAAAATTGAGTTTGTTTTTACATTTAATATTTTTTTTACCTTAATCAATTACCTAAACGGACTCATAACTCAGTTATGAGTTTCTTTTTTCTTATTTATTTAACCCCGTGTTATTCTTAACAGTAATGGATAACCGAAACTGCCCCGGATCGGATTTAGGACTACATCGGGTCATGTACATTTTTTCACCTATTTAGCATGTCGCCTGTGAAATGAAATTTGCAAAAAAAATTTAACAGTTAACAACTACTAAATAATGCAGGCTCAAAAGCATTCCACCAAAAACATTAGCCAGAAATAAAGACCCAACCACTATCTTTGCAGAAATCCAAGAGAAAAGCATCCCTGGTCACAAGGTATGTTTTAATAACAAATAGTAGGAAAAAAAGCACACTTTAATTGGAACGCAAAACAATTTGAGCCTAACCAAAATGACGTCTTTTAAAGTGGCCAGTTTCAAATCAATTACTTGACATGTTTTAAACGACCAGTCATTTTGTACATCACCCATTTTGACATCACCCTCGAAGGGCATTTTCGTAACATCAAATAAAATTAAATTCACAATATTGGTGTCGGTTACGTGTTATATATGACTCCGATTAAAAAATGCAATACGAGTCTGTCTTTCATGAAGGTAGATGACAACGAAATTTAAGGTTGTAAATGAACATGACTACATTATTGACTTGCAATCGCAGGAAAGAACATGGAAAACCTGTTCTCGTGTCACTCGAGTAAAAGGAAATATTTGTATATGTAACAGGCATTATTGCAGACGCCATGTGTTAAAACGTGTTACACTCATTTTGGTTAAACTGCTCACTATATTTTGTGAGACATGTAAATTCTCATTATCTTTTTTGTGCAAACTTTGGAGAAAAAGGCACAAGTGAAAAACGGCCTGAACCTAATTTACCGACAATCAAAATTGTGAGTCACCTTCTCACTTTAATTTAATTTTAAAATTTTCTTTGTGTATATGTTCACTCTAAGTTAGCTTTTATCTTCTATTTCTAAATATACACAGAAAATGGATCCGGCTACCAAAGAGCAATGGGTGTTGGTAGTAGCTAACGCTTAACCAAAACTAGAATCACTAACTGATGCAACGGTATAACGATAACGAAGATCGAATCACGTTGATTCAAAGAATACCTGTGATAAACTTCCCAAAACTCCCAGATCCCACCCAAGGGTCAAGGGAAATTGAAGTGAAAAATCTTTATTATCAAAATTCAAGTCTGATATTTCACATTACATGTACTGAATATAAATAGAGTTTCTAATACGAAATGGGCCCAAAAAAGGTCATGGGCCAAACACAAACCCAAAAGCAAAAATGCAAAAACCGAACATAAAAATGCCCATAACTTTATTTAGAAGGCGTTTTTTGGGCTTTATACAGGCGTCAAAGTCTCAAGCTTCGATTTGACTGGTAATGGGCTTGAAACGGAGCTTCGTGGGCCAAGTTATACCCATTTGCGTGGGCCACCTTTGGAAGCACGATATTGGGCCTCCAAATATAACATGGCACGTTCTTCAATTCTTGGGCCTCCATCACTAACCAAAAAGACAAAAGAACTTGACATTCAAACCGAGGATGATGTAACTTCACATGTGATCAAAATTAAGGTAGTTGTAGACATCACTTTCAGGTGTGTCATAACATTATTATTTCTACGTTGCCTAAATGTGTACAGATTATATATGCTATTGTAGTGAATTATAATTAGAAAACACTCTATGGCAGACTATCAAGAAGGTATCCAAGCCATACATTGACCAGATGGCCATTGCAACAAAACCTCATTTTGATAAAGCTTGGGAAACAGTTGTGCCTTACAAAAGGGATGTAGTTATAGCTTAGGGAAAATTTCTTGAATCAGTTACTAATGCTATCATCATCAGGTATAGAATACGAAGGTTTTGTTATTTATTTTTTTTGCTCAATTTTTTTTCAAGATTTTGGCAATTCATGACTCATTTATGTACAAATGATCATTTGAGTTATGTTTAATGTTATGCCTTCTACAAGTTTATATGCGTTTGTTTCAACAAAGCTTTCATAGCTAGAGCAATAAGTCAGGTCTTCGACTACAATCTTTGTTTTCATTTAATTACTCGAAATGTATTAGGTTAGGTTTGTTTCTTCTTTCCTTTGAAACTTTTAGTATAAGTGTTTCCAATTAAAAGTTTTGTAGGTGCCTAGTAACCGGGTTCGTTGCATTCACGCGACCGCCCACGCCCCCGCAACGCGGAGGTCAAAATACTAGTTTGTAATAATATTCAAGAGATGATTTAAAAAAAATAATCACGTAGCTCCTTAGAAGGGTCAAGACTCAAGAGCTTCTTCTAGGGAATATGAATGGTCTTAGAGCCCAAAGGCGCCTCTTCTTCCAGCCTTCACCGCTCTGTTTAGAGGTGAAAAAAACCCGAACCCGGACCTGAAAAAAATACCCGAAAACCGGTTTTTCTAATACCTGGGTTTTTACCCGAACCCGTACCCGACCTTACTTGTAGGGTACGGATAGGGTATGCATTTCAGTACCAAAACCGGAACCGGTTATACCCGAAACTGGGTTTCTTCAATACCTGAAACAGGGTTTTTCAAATACCCGATCTACACCCGAAATCCCGAAAATACCTTAAAAATACCCAAAATACCCCTAAAAAGTGAAACCCCGAAAAAATCCAATCTATACCCGAACAAAAAGCCAGAAAAAACCCGAAAATAGGGATTTTTCAATACCTGGAAATAGGGTATTCAAATACCCGGTTTTAGAATACACGTTTTAGAATGCCCGGTTCTGTACCCGAACCCGATGCATAGGTATGGTTTTTAGAGACAGTGCATGGACCCGAACCAGTCCCAGGTATTGCCAATACCCGATTTTCGAATATCCGTTCATACCCGAACCATGTTCCATACCCGAAACATGGTATTTTAAAAAACCTGATTCGTGCACCTCTAGCTCCATTACCACAGTTGTGGGCCGTCGGTCAAGCGATGGGCTCGGTGTTACAATAATTTTCATTATATAGTCGCTCATACATCTATGGATTATTTTATGTAAAATACTAACCCAACAGCAAATGAAGACAGGTACATAATAGAAAAATCAGTTACGATCGAATGAAGGAAAATAACATACTCGCCAAGAACTAGTGCTTGCAACTAACTCTTTACATAACCAAATCAATAAGCATGGATCACACAGAATTCTGATACCATGTAAATTAAACTAACTTATTGCATAATATAATTAAAATAACAATATTCATGGTTATATATTTTTAACGTTGACTCAAAACACCCATCTAATTTGTACTCGTAAACTACTCTAAGAAAATAAATTGCACTCATTTCAGGATTTGATCCCTGATCTTGTCCTCAAAAAAGCAAGAGTCTTACCATCCGGCCAAGATTGGAATGGCAACTCAAGTTTTGTTATTGGTTCCTTAAACCAACTAACAGTTTCGTTCGGAAGCTTTTTTTGTTTCTTACCACTGTTTCGGTCAAAAATTAGCAAAGCAACTTTTGATCAAATTAGTGCGTGAGGTGGAGTGCTTGATACTAAAAAGATTGAACACAACGATGTGATTACGAGGAAAAAAAACCCTTGATTATGATAATCTTACTTCGGTCAAAAATTAACAACGTAATCTTTGATCGAATTGCTTCGGTCAAAGATTAAGAACGTAATCTTTAGTCGGATTGGTACGTGATTATGATAATCTCCGGTACAAAAAACCCCCGGACGGTGAAAACTATCACCGTCAACTTTATTAATGACAAAAAGGTGATTACAAGTGGTGGAGCTGATAGAATAACGAGTACTTAAGTGTTTACAGTGATTGCTAGTAGCTAAGTCGTGAGAGGGCGTGTTCTAAACGTATCTATCAGCTCGTTTAAATAAAAAAAAGTTACAACAGATATTCCGAGAAATCCGGAAACCCTAGACTAAGTCTTCCACTTATCCCTTGTTGCCCACGTTTAATTTGACGAAGTCTAAGCACTAGCCGTTGCAAACCCACGTTAATATCAGCATATTAAACACGTGGTCTTATCTACAAAACAAATAGAACAATAAAGGACAGTTGGATATCCCGAAGTATAATCCTCAGAATACTTGTGTCGGTAAGATAGGCTGAAATCCCTAACTAACTCTCCGAGTATCCCGGAACTGAAAGAGTCTTCCAATATAGCCGTTGGGGAACCCTTCTTTTGAGTCTATCCACGTTCTTCAATGTTCATCCCACGTCTTTGACCGATTCTTTTGGGAGTTACTCATCAAACGTGGTCCCACACATGCTAATATTAACTATAAGTGCGAGATTTCAGCATAATAGTCAATATTTGACCATTAACCATTACTTGGCCTTTAATGCCAGCGGTTATAACTCATTCCACACGTTTTATGTAACCACCAACCGTGTATTTCGCATGGATTAAATCAAAAATTAATATCTGCAATTATAAATCAACACCAAGAGAGAAATATCTATTTATTAGCATTAATACTCAGGATACTAAACTTATTCGAGAATCCTGAACATATTCGGGATCCTGAGCATAGATCTGACTATAAAATTTGGGCCCTAACAATTGTCCCCAAAATTTGACAGCTGCCTTTTACCAATTTTAGCTGTTAAATTTTCTAATGATAAAATGTTTTCCATGTAGCACCAAATTTTTATGATTTAGCACTGACTAAAGTTGACATCATTACGAGAATAGATCAGTCCTTCGAAATCCTTGTTTATTAAATCTTTAGAGAAAAAATTGAGTTTATTAGGAATGGAATTCTTTAATAACAGTTTAAGTTTAAGTTGGTGGTAGAGTTAGCTTTTCAGGAATTTTCTCAGGATACTGCTCTCTTCCCTTCTTCTTGCCAAGTAGCTCTTTCAAGTGGCCCTTGCTGAGAAGATAGATGATCTCCCTTCTGAGTGCAATGCAATCATCAGTCAAGTGCCCAAAGTCTTCGTGGAAGGCACACCATTTTGATTTGTCTTTCCAGGCTCCTGGTCTCTCCATTTACCTTGGCCACCTGGCTTTCTCACCTAAATCCTGCATGGCACACATTAATCCACCAATATCAACAGAAAAATAATATTCAGAGATTTTAGGATATTCTTCATCAATTTCCTCATCTACTGCATTAATCCTGGGGTTATCAGGCTTGTAGTAAGGTTTTGCTCGTTATGATTTTCCCGGGGATTCGGATTTCCTGTTCGTCTTATCATACTTCGAGATATCGACTTTAGAGTTTTTCTTGTCGTCTTCTAGCCTGATAAACCTCAGAGCTCTGCTTCTTGCTTCTTCTAATGACCTGCACGGAGTCATAACGAGATCATCATAGAAAGAGGAGCCTTTTTCTAACCCCGACTTGAGAGCTTCCACTGCTGAAGCTGGGTTTAGATTCGGAATTT
Organism: Bidens hawaiensis; assembly: GCF_021521415.1. Classification (NCBI taxonomy): domain Eukaryota; kingdom Viridiplantae; phylum Streptophyta; class Magnoliopsida; order Asterales; family Asteraceae; genus Bidens; species Bidens hawaiensis. Next base: position 208,484 of record NW_027495329.1, on the reverse strand, counting down.
CCAGCGACTCCTTACTGAAACTGGTAATAAAATCTCTCAAGGATTCCCCAGGATTCTGGGTAACCCTATAAAGATCACCTGTCATTTTCTCAAAAGTTCTACTGCAAGAAAACTGGTTATTAAACATGTTAACTAAATGAGAAAAAGAATTGATAGTGTTAGGAGGAATACTCAGTAGCCATTTCATGGCTGCTCCGGTCAAGGTAGAGCCGAACCCTCTGCAAAGACATGCCTCTTTGATTTTCATAGGGATTGGATTGATCTCCACACGTTCTCTATATTATGCGACGTGTTCCTCAGGATCCGTTGAGCCATCATATAGTTTCATATTTGGGGTTTGAAACCGTTTTGGGATCTGTACGTCGCTAATTGATGGCACAAACCAGGATATCCTGTGACTATTAGTGGGAACTTCAGCTATGGGACGGATTACACCGGGGACATTCGATATCATGTCCTTAAGTTTTTGTAATTCTCGGGCTAAACTCGAACTTATGCCTGCATCCTGCAAAAATCCTTGATTAGTATTAAATGGAATCGTATTGAAGAGTTACCCTGATTAAAATTCTGAGGAGCGGTCTGGGCGTTGTAGCTCGTATTCCCAAACGTAGTATTTCCAGGGTTGGTAAGCGGAGCAGTTGGAGCATTGGCCTGCATCGGGATAAAGTCTCCCTGATGCACATCAGAGGATCCTGAGGGCTGCTGAGCTTGAGCTAATCCTGAAGATACCGCCTGCTGATAAGGACTAGCCTGATGGAACAATCCTGAGGATCTGGATTGTTGAAACAATCCTGAGGATCCAGACTGCTGGAACAATCCTGAGGATCCAAACTGTTGAAAAGGCCCAGCAGATGACGCATATGGGTATCCTTGAGATCCAGATAAGTGCAATCCCGCAGACCCCAAACGCTGGAAAGATGGGGGTCCAGAGTTGTACGCCGTGATCGGCTCTGGATGCACCAATCCGGAAGATCCTGGAGGAGTGAAATCCAGAGATCTCGGGACTAGTGGTGTGAATTCTTCCGCCGACTTCTTGGCTTTCTTGAAATCTTCCAGTTCCCTCACGAGCATTTGGTTGGTCTTGTTCTGGCGATCCATCTGTTCCTGTAGTCGTCTGTACAGAGACAGAAGGCCGTTGTTGGACACCATAACGGGATCCTTGGGAGACGGCCTCGAACCTGAGAATACAGGAGTAGCAGGTTTCTTTTGAACGTTGTCAGGTTTCTTCGGGATACCACCAGCAGGAGGGAGAGGCATAGGCGGCCTCGCTGAGGAATCTGAGGTTGCGGCAGAGGAAGAAACAATCTTTGGTTGGAAAGACATGTTGTGGATATTGAGAGTAGGGTTTCGTTTGAGAGTGAATAATGATCAAAGCACCGTTTGGCCCACGGTGGGCGCCAAATTGTTTCGGTCAAAAATTAGCAAAGCAACTTTTGATCAAATTAGTGCGTGAGGTGGAGTGCTTGATGATAAAAAGATTGAACACAACGATGTGATTACGAGGGAAAAAACCCTTGATTATGATAATCTTACTTTGGTCAAAAATTAACAACGCAATCTTTGGTCGAATTGCTTCGGTCAAAGATTAAGAACGTAATCTTTAGTCGGATTGGTACGTGATTATGATAATCTCCGGCACAAAAAACCACCGGACGGTGAAAACTATCACCGTCAACTTTATTAATGACAAAATGGTGATTACAAGTGGTGGAGCTGATAGAATAACGAGTGCTTAAGTGTTTACAGTGATTGCTAGTAGCTAAGTCGTGAGAGGGTGTGTTCTAAATGTATCTATCAGCTCGTTTAAATAAAAAAAAGTTACAACAGATATTCCGATAAATCCGGAAACCCTAGACTAAGTCTTCCACTTATCCCTTGTTGCCCACGTTTAATTTGACGAAGTCTAAGCACTAGCCGTTGCAAACCCACGTTCATATTAGCATATTAAACACGTGGTCTTATCTACAAAACAAATAGAACAATAAAGGACAGTTGGATATCTCGAAGTATAATCCTCAGAATACTTGTGTAGGCAGGATAGGCTGAAATCCTTAACTAACTCTCCGAGTATTCCGGAACTGAAAGAGTCTTCCAGTATAGCCGTTGGGGAACTCTTCTTTTGAGTCTATCCACGTTCTTCAATGTTCATCCCACGTCTTTGACCGATTCTTTTGGGAGTTACTCATCAAACGTGGTCCCACACATGCTAATATTAACTAAAAGTGCGAGATTTCAGCATAATAGTCAATATTTGACCATTAACCATTACTTGGCCTTTAATGCCAGCGGTTATAACTCATTCCACATGTTTTATGTAACCATCAACCGTGTATTTCGCATGGATTAAATCAACAATTATAAATCAACACCAAGAGAGAAATATCTATTTATTAGCATTAATACTCAGGATACTAAACTTATTCGAGAATCCTGAACATATTCGGGATCCTGAGCATAGATCCGACTATAAAATTTGGGCCCTAACAACCACAATTGTAGTAACTTTGAATTTGGTTAGGTCAATTTTAACAATTTTTTGTCATTCATGAATTTGACCTCTCATCACTTAAAAACGAAGTTTTATCCAACACGATAATTTCATTAGGCTAAAACCCTTTGGTTTATATTTGGTTAGGTTGTTTTAAAGTTTCGATTTTGTTCTAGTTTTCTTTACAGATCGTTGTATACAGTTGAACATTGATTCATAGATTGATAAAATTTGAATTTTAACACAAAAGAAAAAGGAAAGTTATCTCAAATTATTGTTTTAGACACACCTCAACCATCTTTTGTAAAGACTTACATATTTATCATTATAATGGTATGAATTTCTAATATGACACAAATAGAAAATGAAATTCGTGAATTTGATTTAGCATACATAGGATTTATGGGTTAGTTTCCTGGAGTGAATCCAGAAGTTCGCCGCGTGTAAAAGCCAATTTTTTTAAGTGTTTTTTTTTCCTATTCTCTGTTATATACATTTGTAGTTTTTGTTGTAAAATTGTTACGTCCGTATAAACCCGCAAATATTTGTGTTGTGTTCAAGTTGAATCAAACAAGGGTCGGGTGGTCGACGGACCCTGGCCTGACACCCTGCTAGGACTGGTTTTCTTTTTAAAAAAAATTATATATATTTTTATGAAAATCAATATGTATATTTAATATTTAAAGTTAATTACTCAACCACTAGCTTGGTTTAATGGCAAATGGGTATTACTTTCAATCGAAAGATTATGGGTTCTAGCCTCACTTGAGACATTTTAACCTTACTTGTATTGTTATACAAAATGTTTTTACACAACTCAATTCATAACCAATTAAAGCCCATTTAAAAGTTAAATTGTTTAAAACCAATAAAATACATTTTCTACTTAAAGGCCGAAAAATTTTTTCACCTTCGACCCATAAAAATTTAATAATTCTCAGAAACAGTTCTGGATCAAACCTGAAACCATAGCCGTTTTACATCACTAGTTATAAACATTATGCGTAAAATATGTTCTCATATAAACAAATGAACTTGTAAAATTTGGGGCACGCTATTCGAGTTTTTTTAAATATAGTATACTATTTTTCCAAGAGTTTTGCATAGTAATAGATACTTTTTTTTCGTTTCTGGTCTCCTTTCTTAAAAAGAGAGGGCCTTAAACCAAGTTAAAGGATTACTTCATTCTTGATAGTTATTTACTTAATCAGTGAATAGAAGAATACTCTGGATCAGAATCTAGGTAGTACTTTTTGATCATTTCTATCAATTTAAAGCCCCTAATTCTTTTTATACAAAGAAATACACATACATAATCTTTGTTACGAATCCTTTGTGTACCTTAGTGTTCTTGTTATCCACTCATTTTTATCAATCTACTTTCGGATAATACATATGGTAATAGATAGTAAAAACCTCATAAAGTCGATCTTTTGAACCCACTTCAAATCATAATAACTAATCAATCAATCTTAGAATAAAAATCTCAAATACTTATATTAACTTATAATAACTTTTGTATATAAGAAATGAGATTCAATCTTTTTATATAAAACTACATCTGTTACATTATTTAGGTGCTTTCAATAATATATTAAAAATCGTTTGCACTATAATATAGTATAAACCACTTACTACTTACTTGCTCCATTGACTAATGTATATTTTCTAAATATCATATATGCCTAAAACCTAAACTAGTAAAATAAGTATTTCAAGATATGCCAATAATTTTTGTTCTAAGTGATTAATGTGAAACATCCAAAAATTTCATTTTAAACAAAAAGGGAGATCTTAGGTCAAGTCCCGCACATAATAAAAAAAAAGAAGAGAAAAAAAAGAGTTCCAGGTTGGGCAGGGTTTTTCTCGCCTATTGTGAGTTTCTTTTTAAGAGTAGAATGTAGATAATCGGGTAGGTTGGTAGTCTCTCAGTATTCCAAATAGTCGTTAAAAAAAATATTTTAAGCATACATTATACCAGTTTTTAATTAAGACGGATGACTTTATAACTAAAACAAAATAGAGTAATAAATAATTTATTAAAATTCAATATATCTTTCTTGTAAGGCTGCATCCTTTAAAGAAATTAAATCTTCATGGCATCTTTGCATCAACTTCTTCCCTCTATCGTTCTCTCAATCTTCATCATCAAAGGCAACTCTTTGTCCAAATCTCCTCCTCTTTCCTTTTCTTGTGGAGATGGTGTCGATTTCGCTTACCCATTTTGGCAACTATCCCAAAAAACCGATCATTTTGGATATCAGAGTTTGGGTGTTACATGTATTAACAAGACGCCGACAATTCAACTAGACAATAACAACTTGTATCGTGTCAAAAGTATCAATAAAACCGAAAAGAGTTTTGTTGTATCGTTTAATGATATGGGTGACAGCAGTTGTCCCGTGGCTCCACATGATGTCGGGATAAACAGCTCTACTAGCTTCTTGAGTTATAGCAACAATGTCAAACTGATAAACTTCTTTTATAATTGTACGGTTTATCCTTCGGGTGTTGAGCCAATAAAGTGTCTTAAAGTCGGGGCTAAGCATTCATATGTGTTCTTTGAGGGATCGGTTCCAAAGTTTGATTGGAAAACAAATTGTGATTCTGAAGAAACACTAACCGGACCCACGACAGATTACGAGTAACCTGGGGGTTAGATAGATGTTTCCCACGAGGGGTTAGACCCAGAGAAGATGGTTCTTCTGATAACCTGCAAAACAGACACCGTGAGCTTGTCACTGAGAAGGGGGGTTCCTCCTTGTGACCACCCTCCGGCGTGAGAATCAGACTAGATTGCTCTTTAAATATAAATGTATATTAAGAGATTGCTAGAGCAGATATCATGTATAATATGATGATAATATGGTAAGATATGATAAGATGAGATGGTCATACCATTTGTGGTATTTATAGCCGAAGGTAGGTTTCCAAGAAGGTGTGGCCTGCTGAATAGTATTCCTGTTCTACCAACTGTGGCCTACGCACGTGCCCTACTGGTAGTTGGTGGGTAAGCAGCGGCTGATAGTGACCAGGCCTGCTGTGTACTATTCCTTTTCCACCAACTGCCGGCTATGCACGTGGTATGACAGGAGTTGGTGAGTAGGCAGCGGCTAATAGTGACATACAGTACAGGAGCATGCTGCTCGGCATACTGTTGTCAATAAGCTGTCGTATCTTTAGTCAGATCTTTTGCCCATACCTCGTCAGGTACAGTACAGAAGATCTTCCCGTATCGTACGGACTGGCTTATTTGGGCGGGAGTATTCCCCCTCCCGCCCTTGTGCGGGATTGTTCCCGGCTTTGCTCATTCCTTCAGGTGACACTGAGTGATTGAGAGCTAAGTGCCTTGTGCGTGTAGCCTTGCTGCGCGGGTGGCCTTCCCTGATGGCTTGTATCCGAGGCTGCGGGAACAGGCGGAGTCCTTCACCATCGGGAGGCATTTCCTGCGGGAACAGCTTGCGTACTGCGCGTAAGGACGTCACGTCTCTGAGCATGGTTGGTCCTGCGGATCCAGTTGGTTTCTGCGCAGACGTCCCTCTTCAAGGTGAGTCTTGCGGGTCCAACTGCGCTCTGCTGGGACCTACCTCTTCAAGTCCCCCCAGTCCAATGTTCTTCTCATGAGTGTTTAATAAAGTGAGGTGAACTTTTGGACTTAAGCAAAGGGTTTTGAAAAGGGGTTTTTTTAAGGTTTTCCGTGGGGATTCTTCCCGCGGAAGTCCTTGTCACTTGCAGAAATTCCCGAGTTTCCTGCTTGATCTTTGGGTATGATGGGGGTAGGTCTGTAACCTCCTCGCAAGTCAGGAGCGTTGACTCCCACTTGTGTGGATTCTCCATGAGGTTTTGGTAGTTTTGAACATAGTGATCAATTATGTTAAAACCACCAATTCCATCCTGGAGCTTCAAACAACGTAGTTCTCGACGTTCCCGTTATGCGGGGATGTTATTTCCGTTTCCGCAAGCATTGCCCAGAAGATCCTTCTTGGTTTCAATTCCCAGCGGAGCGCTAGGTATGTGAAGGGTTTTGCCTTAACATTGTACCCGCGCTCGTCTTACGGTTACTTTACTTCCAAGGTATTCCTGGCGTCAATTCCCTGCGGGTGCTAGGTATGTGAAGGGTTTTGCCTTAACACTGTACCCGCACCCGTCTTATAGTTACTTGGTTGCCAAGGTATACTTGGCTTCAATTCCCTGCGGGTGCTAGGTATGTGAAGGGTTTTGCCTTAACACTGTACCCGCATCCGTCTTACGGTTACTTGGTTGCCAAGTTATTCTTGGCTTCAATTCCCTGCGTGTGCTAGGTATGTGAAGGGTTTTGCCTTAACACTGTACCCGCATCCGTCTTACGGTTACTTGGTTGCCAAGTTATTCTTGGCTTCAATTCCCTGCGTGTGCTAGGTATGTGAAGGGTTTTGCCTTAACAATGTACCCGCATCCGTCTTACAGTTACTTGTTTGCCAAGGTAAGGGGTATTTTCCCGCTTACTTTTGAATCTTTTTGAATTTTTGAAATTCGAAAGGTTGGTGAAAGGATAAGAACAGTCCAAACCTCTGAAACGTCGTGCGACGGTTTCTTCTGACTGTGTCAGGACGTGCAGGAAGTTATGGTGACGTGACAGTACATGGTCATTCCAGACGCTTTTTCAGGCGCGTGGGCGCGATTTTTCGGGCGCGTGGCCGCGAAATTAATGGTACTCGTCCTGTCAACAGCTGTTGCCAGCTTGCTCTTTGCCACGTGTCATAGTTTCATTGCACCTTTGATTTCTCTCTCTTCCGCATTAAATACATCGCATTAATTGCGATTAGTATATAAAGGGGGAGAGGGTTCTTTGTAATCCACACTTTCACTCTTCTCTTCATCTTCTAAGCGATTTCCGGCGAATACTCACCTTTTCAGGCAAGCATTCTCTCGAAATCGTTATTCTTCTTTCTTTTGCAAGATGTCTCGTGATCTCGAATCTACAGCCGATGACAAGAGTACTGCTGGCAAGTGCCAGTGTGCTCTGCCTGTCGATCTGTACCAGTACGTCGTCAGGAAGTTCATGCTCGAGTCTCTCGAGCCTGAGTTTCCTGAACCCCATCAGACTGTGTACGATGCCCCCAGAGGCAAGATCGGGGTATATGCTGCATTCTTTGTTTATGGGAATCTTAGGTTCCCATTGACAAAGTTTGTTTACCGTGTCCTTGAGAGGCACGGTGTGCACCTGACCGAGGTGCACCCGATGGCGATTGCCAAGATTCGGCACTTCGAGTGGGTGTGCCGGATTCTGGGCATTGAGCCCTATGTTGACCGCCTGATGACCTTCTACACTTGGAGGTGCATCCAGGGGTGGTATACGTTGATAACCCGAATTAAGGGTTTGAAGATTTGCGCAACCGAGCGCAGTCTTCGCGCGTGGAAGCGGGAGTTCTTCTACATCTCCTCTCGCGCCATCCCCCTTGCCATGAAATTCAAAAATGGGCAAGCACTTCCCAGCCTTCACGCCTCCAACTACGAGGAGGCGGAATGGTTTTCGAAGATATCCCGAGTCCAATCTCCGGTTTACCGGTTTGCGGAGTCCGGGATGGTGATGCTGAGGATGAGCCGGGTGTGGAAGGAGGCGGATGCGCGAAAGATTCCGATCGTCCTCGAATACGGTTCGAACTCTGTTCCTTACGGTATGCTTTGTTTCTTTTTGTTGATTCTGAATTTCTTCTAACTTTTTTCCTGTTTATTTCAGAGGGGAACGACTTGCAGTCGCTCCTGAACCCGCGGGAGGCTGACGGTCCTGCTCGGATGGGTACTCGCGCTCTAGACGAGAACGAGTTGCCCATCCTAGAACAAACTGCGGATCGGTTCGTGGAGGTCTACCCGCTAGGCCACGAGATCCTGAGCGCCAGGCGGCCAGGTAAGGCGCTATTCAACCCTCGACCCCTCAATGTTGAAACCTCTGCTGGAATTCCTCTAATCGTATGTTCTGATGAGGAATCCGCAGATGGTCCTCCGTTGGTGCGGAAGAAGAAGGCTGCCGGCGGGAAGGGAAAGGAGAAGGTGGCCTCCACTGCCGATCCGGCGCCTCGGTCTGATTCGGAGACCGAGAGCGAAGAGGTGGCGGGGAATCCCGGTGGTGATAAGACCACCGCTCCGGAGGCTGCGACTGTCACCTCCGGAGAGCCCAAGAAGACGACGGTAACCGGCGCAAAGAGGCCGGCTCCATCGGGTTCGTCCCCGCCTCTCCGTACCTTTAGGCTCAAGAAAACCCGTAAGTACAAACTTCCTTTATCTTTTAACTTCATAGTTTAATATCGTTTAACACTTATCTTCTTTACGCAGGCGTGGATGTTGACGCATTCCAGGGTGGAGCGCAGAGGAGTACCTTTCCGCCAATGACGGTAGGCTTGGTCAGCCTACCTGAGGCGACGACCCAGGCGCCTGCGCCTGCTTCCGCTGGCTCAGTTGCTCACTCCTTTGAGCCGACTGTCCCAGCTGAGATGACGTCACAGCCGGCTGTGAGTGCGATTTTTACTGTATCTTTCACCGAGCCGACGGTTACTTTTGCTGCGGATTCCGCGGCGGCGACCGCGGCGGCTGCTACCATGCCCCCGTCATCGGCAACGACGGCCGATCCATCAGGTACGCATGGGGCTTCTCGCCAATCTCTGCCACCTTCCCATCTGCCTGACCTCTTGGATGGATTTCCCTTGGGTTCAGGTGATGGGTTCGGCGGCTATCGGCCTGTTATTGACCCTACAGGTGCGTAGGGTTCTTTTGGCCCTTTTCATATTTTTTTTTTTATATATATCATCTTTTCCTAACTGCTTTATGTTTTTTGCAGTGTCGGATTCCAATGAAGTGTATGTTCCACGATGGAACATTCGCCGAGGAACAACCCTTCGCACCCCTGTGGAGTGCGTGGAGTGGGCTCGTCACGCTGCTCCCAGTGGTGCGTTGGGGGAAGCCATGGCTAGCTACCAGGAGGGTAGGCTAAGCAATGAGCTTCGGGTTCTCCTGGCCCGGATGCAGCCGCGCGTCGAGCTGCTTTGTCGTGAAAACGACAAGTTAAAAGCAGCTCGCGTTAAAGAAGTAGCTCAGGCGAGGGCTGTCCGGGAGGAGAACCAAAGACTTGCCGCAGTGGCTGCGGAGAAGGAGAAGGCCTTCAAGGCCCTCGAGGTTGAAGTTCAGGCCCGGCTCGAGGCCCGTTCCAAGGTTGCCCAAGCTGTTAATGAACTGCTTCGGCTGGCTAAGGAAACTGCAAGGAACGCAACCGAGAGGGCCACCAAGGCTGAAGCTGTTGCTGAGCCTCTACGCGTGGAGAATGAAGAGCTTAAAGCCAAATTAGAGGCTCTCCAGCAGGCTCATGATGCCTTGGCGATGGAAGACGCCAAAAAGCTCCAGGAGATCTTGGACCAGAGGGGGGTGCTTGACCATACTGAGCGGAAGCTAAAGGGCGTCGAAGAGGCTGCTGCTAAAGAAGTGTTGCTTGCCAACCTCAACAAGAGTGAAGCCGAACGCGCCCGTAACGAAGCTCAAGCTGCCCTCCAAGAAGCTCTGGTTGCCAAGGAATGGCTTATTCGAGAAGCGTTGTCTCAGGTAAGCTTTTCATGTCTTTACGCTTTTCTTTGTAAATAGAAAAGGTTTTTGACACTTGTATATTTTCTTTTGTAGGTTGTGCATCGAGTCTTCACTGAGACGTCTTATGACGATGCTATGAGCGCAGATCTCAACGCTTCTCACGAGGATGGGGAAAAGGCCGGCTTCCTGCTTGGTCTAGGGTTCGTTGAGAAAGGCATCCCGCCTTCCAACTTCCCTTTATTCGATGTAGATACTGAAGCTGTATACGACCAAGCAGTGAATCAGTATGCCGCCTTCCCGCATCCGGTGGTGGAGAAGGTAAACGAAGTTGCTGCTGCTGATGATGGGCTAGCTATCCTTAAAGCTTTCCTTGAACTGCCACGCTCTACTGATGGTGCTGGTCCAAGTGGAAGTGGCCCTGAAGCCTGATCCTGAAGATCCCTTCCCACTGCTAGGATAAATTTAGCTTGTATAGATTTGTTTTCTTGTAGGCGGGTAGTTACCCGGCCATTCTTGTAATGAATCATTGTGAAATATAAATCTTTGTGCGGGTAAGACCGCTATTTTCTCTGGATTCCTTGCTTTATAAACGTTATATGACTTGCATACTTTAGTTTAAACTAGCAATTTTCCAAGTGTTTAGAATAAGTTAACCTTTGAACGTGGTAGATAATAGGTTGAAGTTTTGCTTCCTCTTTCGTGATTGTGCGGGTAGGACCGTCACTTGCACTTAGTAGGATGGCTAAACTTACCATCTGACCTGCGTGTAGGTTTTCCTCATCTTTTTTGAAATTTCTAAGTGTTTAGGATAAGTTAACCTTTGAACGTGGTAGATGATAGGTTGAAGTTTTGCTTCCTCTTTCGTGATTGTGCGGGTAGGACCGTCACTTGCACTTAGTAGGATGGCTAAACTTTACCTATATCTAACCTGCGTGTAGGTTTTCCTCATCCTTTTTTTAGAAATTTTCTTGAATAAGTTAACCGTTCGACGCGCGGCTGTCAATAGGTTAGTGTTCAGTTTCCTCTATCATGATTCATGCGGATAGACCGGCACTTTCATTTAGTGGGATGACTGAACTTTTCCCCTTCAACTGACCTGCGTGAAGGTTTGCCGTTTTTTGGGTTTATGCGGGTTTTGCCGCCTTCCCCAACCAACGACCTTTCACGTAATTATGCGGTGAAAACTGGCATATTAGTGTTTAATAAATTAACCGTTCGACGCGCGGTTGTTAATAGGTTAGTGTTCAGTTTCCTCTATCATGATTCATGCGGATAGACCGGCACTTTCATTTAGTGGGATGACTGAACTTTTCCCCTTCAACTGACCTGCGTGAAGGTTTGCCGTTTTTTGGGTTTATGCGGGTTTTGCCGCTTTCCCCATGCAACGACTTTCACACTTATGTATGCGGTGAAGACCGTCATCAGTGTTGATAGTTCATAAAGTATAAATGTAAAATCATCAGCGTCGATGTTCTAAGGAGAATCATTTCCATTAGAAGTGGCTCTTGGCCTTTTCTTTACAAATTTGGAATTGATTTACATGCAAACTATGTAAATGAGCTCCCTTCCATGTTGTTGGGATGGGAGTGCCATCGAGCCGATACGCACCTGGTTCGGGATCTCGTTCTTTACGCAGCATGTAGTCTCTTCATTGAAGCTGGAATTTTTATTCGTGTTTTCCCCAGCTGGGGTTCTACACGCATCAGCCTGCTCAGCGTTCATTGCGCCACGAGGTGCGCGAGCGTCCCATCTCTGACAAATGCTTCGACCATGTCCTTTACGTCTATGCATTCTTCGGTGTTGTGGCCTTTTGTCCTGTGAAAGTCACAGTATTTGCTCCGATCAGCATTGTGACGATGTCGGATTATTTGAGGCTTTGGCCATGGGAGCTCCTCGGTGGCGAATATCTCGGTGACGCTTTTGGTGAGCGGCGTCCATCTGGAGTTCTTGTTTGACTGTACGTTATCCCTTCCGCCTAACCGATGTTGCAAGCCGGATGAGGTGTCAAAGTTTACCCTTGACTGCCAAATGCCTAGCTTTCGCTTTTTGTTTAATCGGGCGGTAAGGACGTTGTCTTCCCTTGTTTTCTGGGTGTAGAGGTTTGTGCTCTGTGGGAGATCTCTACCCAGTTGCTTCTCAGTTTCCGCAAAGCGTTTAGCTGCTGTCATGATGGCATCCCATGTGGATGGCATGCCATCTTTACCCGTTAAGGTGCGGATGAGCTCTGGGTCGTTCGCGCCCTGAATAAAAGCAGCGCGAACAAGATCTTCGCTAATGTTACCCAGACTTAGCTTCTTCGAGTTGAAGCGAGTGATGAAGTCTAGCAAAGATTCATCTTCCTCTCGAATGCATTTGAGGATTGTCCATTGCTCCTCGGTATACTTTCTTTGCTGGCTAAAGTGCTGGCTAAACTTCTGTTGGAAGTCTGCCCAGTCGTAGATGTGGTTGACCGGTAGACGATCGAACCACGCTCTAGCAGCCCCAACAAGCGTCATTTGGAACATGTAACACCACGTAGGTTCCGTCCAACTACTGACGGTTGCCCCCGCTATGAATCTGTTCAAATGATCATCTGGGTCAGATATACCATCATATGTGCCTATGCTGGACATTTGTTTGGCGCTTTTTGGGGCGATTGCTTCCGCAATGTCCTTTGCAAATTTGGACGTTCCCGCATTTGCAACGTTTGGTCTGAATGTTTTGGAGAAGTCACGTGGACTTCCACCTGTGTTTTTTGGTTTGAAGGCTTGTCCAAAATGCCTTGTCGGTTGGGAGTCCGTTTCCCTACGCTTCCCTTTTGCCCTATGGCGAGGGTTCGCGTCGGAGTCGGATTCCTCCGAGTCATCGTCTAGGTATTCTTCGAATTCATCAGCCTGTTGGACGGAACGCAAGCGTTCGTCCAACTCAGCTTGGAATTCCTTCTGTCGTGCCTCCGCTCATGCCTTAACTTCATCGAGTGTTTGGCGGGGGAGCCTTCGTTTCTCTAACTGGGTATCGGTGAATCCCAGTGAGCGATTATTTACTGCACTTGCCCCAGCTTGGGTAACTGGGGTAGTGTTCGTAAAATTTACTTCACTTGCCCCGGCTTGGGTAACCGGGGTAGTGTTTGTAAAGACTGTGTAGCCGGTATTCCCCCCAGTAGCTGGGGTTGTGGTTACCGGAGTTTCTTTAACCATCTTTCCAGAAGTTTGAAAAAAACTGGAGAAAAATGAAGTTCTAGCTTTATGCACGGATGGCGCCAATGAAGAAACACTAACCGGACCCACGACAGATTACGAGTAACCTGGGGGTTAGATAGATGTTTCCCACGAGGGGTTAGACCCAGAGAAGATGGTTCTTCTGATAACCTGCAAAACAGACACCGTGAGCTTGTCACTGAGAAGGGGGGGTTCCTCCTTGTGACCACCCTCCGGCGTGAGAATCAGACTAGATTGCTCTTTAAATATAAATGTATATTAAGAGATTGCTAGAGCAGATATCAGGTATAATATGATGATAATATGGTAAGATATGATAAGATGAGATGGTCATACCATTTGTGGTATTTATAGCCGAAGGTAGGTTTCCAAGGAGGTGTGGCCTGCTGAATAGTATTCCTGTTCTACCAACTGTGGCCTACGCACGTGCCCTGCTGGTAGTTGGTGGGTAGGCAGCGGCTGATAGTGACCAGGCCTGCTGTGTACTATTCCTTTTCCACCAACTGCCGGCTATGCACGTGGTATGACAGGAGTTGGTGAGTAGGCAGCGGCTAATAGTGACATACAGTACAGGAGCATGCTGCTCGCCATACTGTTGTCAATAAGCTGTCGTATCTTTAGTCAGATCTTTTGCCCATACCTCGTCAGGTACAGTACAGAAGATCTTCCCGTATCGTACGGACTGGCTTATTTGGGCGGGAGTATTCCCCCTCCCGCCCTTGTGCGGGATTGTTCCCGGCTTTGCTCATTCCTTCAGGTGACACTGAGTGATTGAGAGCTAAGTGCCTTGTGCGTGTAGCCTTGCTGCGCGGGTGGCCTTCCCTGATGGCTTGTATCCGAGGCTGCGGGAACAGGCGGAGTCCTTCACCATCGGGAGGCATTTCCTGCGGGAACAACTTGCGTACTGCGCGTAAAGACGTCACGTCTCTGAGCATGGTTGGTCCTGCGGATCCAGTTGGTTTCTGCGCAGACGTCCCTATTCAAGGTGAGTCTTGCGGGTCCAACTGGGCTCTGCTGGGACCTACCTCTTCAGATTCCTTAGTCACAATCCTTATAAGTACTGAAAGTTCTATAACAGATTTTGGAAACGCCATGAAACAAGGTTTCGAATTAAAATGGTCAACAAGTGTCGAATGTGGATCTTGTGAGGCAAGTGGTGGATTATGTGTGTATGCTGACAAACAAACGTTTTCTTGTTCGTGTGGCAAAGGGCGACGTTATGCAAATTGCCGTGAGAAAGGTGATGTGATGTATTGTTTTCAAAAGTTCATTTATTGGTTTCGAATCTAATGTGGCTTCTAGTTTGAGAAAATGTTAAGTATATGATTGTTTTGAATAAAAAAGAGTTTTAAGATTTAATTTTCTTGTTGCAGGTTTGGTGTCAAGTAATTATTTCAAGTTGGGTCTTCTATCCATTGGTAAGCAGATAGCGTAGATATTTTCAATAATAGAAAACTTGAAATTAAAAGTTTACCTAATTTTGGTTTATTTATTTGGTTGTAGGTTTGTTGATTTGTTGTGTGATAATAGCCATAACAATTCTGTATATTGTCAAGAAAAGAAAAGATGGCATTCACAAACGAGGTTTCAATCGGCTACCCACTAGTGGAAAATAAATTCGTGACAAAAGCCGAGAAACTATGCATAAAAGTATGCGCATAAGGTGATTTTAAGATTTTGTTCATGTGTGTATCATGCAAGTTATAGTTCTCCTACGAGCCACGATATTGTCAGTAGTTCTTTGTGTGTGATAAACAGATAAACACGGTTGTTAATGTATGAACTCTCTTTTGGTATAAAGAAACACAAGATCAGATATCAGAATAAGTTTCATCACATATCCGTAGTTCTTCAAAAAAAATTCAATTTAAAAAGTTATTATACACTTGGCATTAGACGTGCACAAATTGAGAAACCCGAACCGGTTTTTTCTCACCGGTTAGGAAATGGCACCGGTTCCAGTCAGGAACCGGTTCGGTTCCCGACCCCAACCGATGCCCCGAAATGCCAACTTTTAGGAACCGGGACCGGTAATTACGTAAAAACCGGTTCCACCGGTTTTTTTTGAAATTCAAATAATCTAGC
Source organism: Bidens hawaiensis (assembly GCF_021521415.1). Classification (NCBI taxonomy): domain Eukaryota; kingdom Viridiplantae; phylum Streptophyta; class Magnoliopsida; order Asterales; family Asteraceae; genus Bidens; species Bidens hawaiensis. The sequence goes on along the minus strand of NW_027495329.1, from coordinate 193,163 downwards.
CGTTAGAAACCGGTTCCAACGGCTATATAGCCGTTTTTGACCGTTGGAACCGGTTTTTTACTATAATTAGGTTAATTTTCATTCTCTAAATAGCAAGGTATGGCGTGTACTTGTTAAACCACTTCCAAAACTATAAAACACACTCCAAAACACAATTAAGCTTAAACCGACAACAAATGCAACTAATGACGACGTTGTTATGGTGATCGAAACAACAAGATGCCCCGATGTTTGGGTTCATTACCGTTGGAACCGGTTACAACGGCTCTTTTGTGTCTCAAAAACCGGTTCCAACGGCTAGTTTGACATGTGTTTGACTTTAAAAAAACCGCCGGAACCGGTTTTTTTCGGGTAGAAACCTGACCGGGTACAATTAGGAACCGAGTAGGAACCGATTGGGAAATACAAATAGGGGAACCCGGTATGATTTTCGGGTAGAAAAATACCCAAACCGGGTATTTGGTCCATCGGGTAGGAACTGAAACCGGTTCCGGTTCGGTTCCAGAACCGGTTTTTTTGTGCACGTCTACTTGGCATACCCCGTTCTTTTTTATCAATTTATATGATTGCATATAGAAGAATCATGCTGGATTGCAAAATTCCAACCAATTGAATAATTTACATATTTACGGTTGTAAACGAGCCAAAATTATTCATAAATCGTGTGATAGATCTTCTCAAAGCTTTAGAGTTAAATTCTAAGCTCAAGCTCGAACTATGAGTTAGCTGACATGTCCATCAATTACTAACATAACATTTAAGACTATTAACATGTGTACTAATAACAATGAAATTGGTCACCATACCATTTAAGCATATTTAACCTGCAATTCAACATCATTCATACCAAATTATTACATTCTCCAACTATGATTTTAGATCATCACACTTAATGCAAGGCTATAAAATTAAATCTTATTAACCATAAACCAAATGCGCATCTCAACACAATACCAGATGAGGTTGTCGGATTATCGTCTATACTCTTAAAAACGATTCCACTGTAGATACCTCTTTCTTACATCTTTGTATCTTTGATCTTTGATTGAAGTGTATATATGAACATGAAAATAGTCAGCTTGATAAACAGTCAATGGATCATCAACTGAATCTTCCTACTAACCAGCAAACAGCCAGTAGTTAATTTTTAAAATACACTGAGCCTAAATGAATGAACCATCTGAGTAGAGAGTAATTAATAATTGAGTCGGTCCATACTTAAAAGCATTAGTAAACTCGAACACGAGACGTTTAACTAAACATTTCATTTTCTTAAAAACTAGCACACATATGTTTATTAAGCAGATTATAGCAAGAACTGATATAAAGTATGATGGGTCGAAATGTAAGCACACTTATCATTTACTAAATCTGATTTTAATGTGTAAGCCATCAGAAGGTTTAATATGTTCACAAAACAATAAGCATGTTAGCTGCTAATATATGTTCAGGAAAATTATATAAAATGCCTTGGTTTCTTTACCTCTGTTTGATCTCCACGTGTCATTCACCACTTGCTCCCCATCTCCTCTTTCTAGCTGGTCTTTGTTGCTTATTTGAGCCAGTCTCTTGAACTCGGTCCGCAACTGCAACCTTAAACGAGCTATCGGAATCCTTTCTGGTGATAGCATTAGGCTCATTAAAACGTGCTCTCCTTTTTTCCATCTTTGCCATTGCCTCAAGAATCCGATTATTATCAAGACCTGGTTTTCCATTTTGATTATGGGGCCCGTTTACGTGTGCTCTGGTTTTACCTGTCACGGGTCCCACTTTTACTTTGGTTAGAATCTGACCGTCCTCCATGTCCAAAAGTTCATCAGTTGCTTTTGTTTCTTCAGCTCGGGCCACCTTATTGTTTAGACACATGTCGAGATCCATCCGTTTGGGTTTCTTGTGTTTTTTAGAAGACTGCAGAGTAAGTTCATAAATATGTAATATCTTTTGGATGAAATTAAGTACATATCATATCTCAAGAAATATGTCAAATATCCAGATAGGAAATACTGTATATTATATGACATGATAATCTAATAAGGTCCATTGATAAGTAATGGCTGACACAGCTAGATCTATAGATATAACAAAAGTCGACAATTTTGACTAATTTTGACAATTCTTGCTAATGGGTTCATTAAAATTATGCTATAATCTCCAATTATCAAAGAACTAAGATTAGCAAAACTAGCAAAAGAGAAAACCGTTAACCAGGTCAAAAGTTGCACAAAATGCATTTTCTTACCATAAAACTATTATATAAATTCCGTAACAATATTAGACACACGACCCATGTTTGCAGGAATAAAAACTACATGTTAACTAAGTTGCTACCCGCCCAGTTATCATCTGTAAAGATATAACATGACATCTATGCACGCAAAATATAATAAATAATAATTTTACCTGCAGACCATTCATGAGAGCTGAAAAGTGTCATCATGTAGTAGTTTGAAGTTTAACATCAAAATGTGGAAGATAAAAACCATGAAACAAATAAATTAGCTTACTATTTACCGTATATGCTTACTATGCGTGATGGTGCAGCCATGCAGGTGAAAACAAATCAACTTGGTTACGTTTTGTTGATATAAGGTCAAACAGGTATAAATAAATAAAAACATTTAGCAAATAAGAAACAAGTTTAACATTTGATATTAACCAAAAGTTAAACTTCCCTAATTGCTTTTGTTAAAATGATATTATTTCAATATGTGCACATTAAATACAGGACAAAATTTTAAATAGATAACCGCAAAATTCACTTGTACGTAGTGCTTCACACATATAATGGGAGCAGGGAGTTAGAGAGAGAATAGGCAAGCGGTTACCACTAACCGCCTTATGTATCACAAGTAAAGCAAAATGTACAAGTGTTTATGCGCGGTTCTCACAGTTCTCTTCTACAAATTGGCTTTTGTATTAAGTAGACCCTCTATTTCAATAAATAGGCTTTGTAAAATCCAAAAATAATATAGTTAATATATGCTAGTTTAGAAAATCCAAAAATATTAAAGGACAACAGTGCTAATGGGTCGGTCTAACCCAAGCCAACTCACCCGATCCAACTCACATTGGCCCGTCCACGAAGTATTTCTAGCACTATTGAGTTGATAAATGAACAGGCACAAAACCATGTTATAAATGATGTGCCAGAACAGTAATAGATGTTACAGACTTATTGCTGGTAAGAATATATTAATGATCGGTGGTGTATGATGACCAAAAGGAGTGCAGATCAATATCAATGAAAGCAATATCATGATGAAACAAGTACTGATGAAACAATAAATGAGAATATATATATGGGTGTATGTGTAGATAGACATAATATTAAAATGATACAATGTTTGATTCTTAATTACCCTGATTTTACCTTAACTGCCCCGACAACCAGATGTGAATTCCTGAACCACGGTGGTAGTAGTCGTTCTGAACGACTCTTTCCATAAGTGTTACCATACTTATTACCACTAAAAACTTCACTTTCATGTTTATAATATCTATGCCCAGTTGCATGTTGGCCAGCGGTCAACCCCTTAACATAACCAGACCCATCAACCAACTGTGAATAAACTACATATGGATCATCAATCAACTCTTCAACATGATCAGGATCATGTTCAGAAACAAATCTTTCACGTGTTAAAACCTTTTCAATAGGAAATGAACTTTTGTGAGCATAAAATTTAGCATCTTCGTGCCTAAACATAAATTCATCTTCCCAATGTCTTTCATAACTCCCATGTCTTCTGTACAAACTACTTTTAGGCATCATGTTATCATGCCATCTGTCATTATAATCAGATTCTTCAGAAGACCGCAATGCAAAAGGATGTGCATTCTCTCTTTTCAACAAAGAATTATCCAACTCAAAACTGCAAACCATCCTCTTGTTTCTTCCAGGGCCTCTAATTTCCCATCTAGTGTATTCAATATCATATCTTTTTCTCTCATTATTAGTATAAGATCTAAACTTTTCACCATGTGTATCATCATAATATCCCAAATCAAGAAAATACTCATCAATTTCGCTTTTATTTCTCTTTTGACCCTTTTCATTGTGGACCCAATCCCGTTCCATCATTCTGTTATCTTCAACATATTTTCTTTGTTCATCATAATATTCATCATCTTCTGAATATCTGAAAACGGATCGGTCCATATTGGATCCAAATCTTTCAGCATCCCAATCTTCATAGCTACAAAACCTTTCACCATAGTAATCTGAAGGTACTTTTGATTTTGAATACGATATGTTTTCCTCATAAGAATCAAAAGATTTCCTTTTATCTAATCTTCTTGAGATGATGTAATCATGTTCATGGAGTGTTTTCAGGTGAAAATCTTTGTGGGTCCTATTTTTATATACATGATTATTGCTTCTTTCATGATACATATGGTCACCATGTTTTCTATTATTATCAACCAACCGTCTTACATGATATCTATGCTCATTACAACCTCTTTTGTCATCTGATTTGTTTGAGTCCTCTGAATGGTGGTAGTCAGGCTTCATTGACCGAGTCAACTCAGTAAGACATCTGACACGAGTATTGGCTTTTCGCCTATCAATATATGAATCAATTTTAAATGACTTTGAATGATTTCCAGGGCTCTTTTTTTCCTCAACTGATTCTTCAACCAAATTGGATTCTTTTGTGTCATTTGAAGTTCTGAGTGTTTCGTCGGTTGCACTACTAAAAGAAAGATGATCAGTGACATCATCATCACCACTATCATCTCCATGATTGGATGCTTCAGGTATGGAAGGGTCTTCTGGATCCAGAATGGTGATCTGTTACAATTAAGTTATTAGCAGTGAAACAAGAGATTTAAGTAGTTCAAAACTTAAGCTAAAGTAAAGGTCAAAAACAATACTTGTATGGCATCTGAATCACGGTCTGGCTGGATCTTTATATCCATGGATGATTGACGCTCAAAAATGCTGTCTTCTACTTCAATTGCTTGACCTTTACCCTGAAACTAACAAAATGACCACTTAATCTTAAAACTAGCATGTACAGGTGACAAGATAGATGGATCGGGTAACAGGTCATGTGAGCAGATAATATTTAGTACAAGATAAAGATCGGGTTGCATTGACCCACAAACACTGTTTTGGTCCATCTTTGTACAAATAGTATATAATCAGCCTGCTAGTAATAGTATATCAATTGAATCTGTGAATAAATCAATTTGTAAGCAACAAAAACACATTGTGGCCAACTTTTAAACAATATGATTATCTGACTTGATGCATTTTTCAGTTTTCAATTAAGGCGTTTGAGATCAAACACCACCCAAATCGATTGATTCATAAACAAACAGGTCAAAACAGTCACCTCTACTAGCAGTCAATTAAATTTACTTTAAAAAAATTTATTCATGTATACCACGTCCACTTCTGTTGATTGAGCGGCCTCTGAAGGTGGGGTCCCGCTAGACACAGGTCCTCTATGACGATATTCATCCTGTCCATAACATTAAATAGTAGATACTTAAGAAAAACTATCTAACAAGAATCAAATGTCCTTTGTATCATTACAATAATATACACAGAAACAAAGTTAATTACCACTTTTTTGCAATAAAGCTTCCAACTATCTTCATCAAACCCAAAATTGAAAAAGTCTGTTATATCTGTACCAGGATGCCTCCAAGGCTTCTGCTCAAATACATCAATACTTACATCTAGTATGTTCCTGTAAGATAAATATAAATCCACACCATTTGATTACATAACCTACACATTTCAGTAATTCCTATAATGCACAATTGCACCCCTTTTATGGCAACTAATAGCATCCATAATTGATTATTCTATCATCAAATCAACAGTTTCACAAAAATTAATAACACAATGATGCTGCATTGGTAATCTAACTTTGAATGTATAACACTTACCTAGCCCTAGGAAGTGAGAAACTTGGTGCTGATTGAGGTCCCAATGATCTTAACCCTAATTGCTGCCAATAAGGTGCTTGCATGCATCCAGTTCCTTTCAAATAACTTCCATATGTCGCTGATTGAGATCTTAGATACTACATACAAAAATCCATATACAAACATAAGTTTAATATTAGGAGCTCAATCCACATACAATTCATGTTAACAAACAGAACGTGAACAGTTCTGCAGGAAGTTCGTTTACGTTTGTTTATTTATTAAACGAATGAACATGAACAAAAAACTTTGTTCATTTAATTAAATGAATGAACATGAACATGTTGGAAATCAGGCGTTAACCATCTACTTACACTAATGAACTTCCTAAACATACTACGACTCAAAGTCATACTCTCGAGACTTTCAAACTAATAAGACAAGCATGCAAATAAACAGATTTGCTAACAGACAACTCTAAACACATAGTGGATCATCATCAATTTCTTCACGGTGTGAATGTGGAGCAGCGGTGTTGATGGCGGAGGATGCTGCTGCTTCAACGTCCGCGTATAAATCTCCGAAATCGTCATCTTCAGTCTCCATTTGCTACACGGTGTGAATTTAACAACAAGTGAAAAAGTGGTTGGATGATGCTGCATTTTCAAGTTACAAGGATTGGGAGGTAATTAAATGATAATGACGCTGGATGAAGAAGGGGATGTCTTTGGTTTGGTAAAAACCCTAAACCCTAATTACTTACTGGTTTAGAGCAAAATTTTTATATTTTCATGAGAGGGCTTTTGTAAATCTACTGTTATAATAAACAATAAATACATTATTCATCATTGTTCAATTTTAAAAGTCATAAATATCTAATTAAAACAACTAATAAATATTTTAAACATTCCATATTAATAATACATCTATAATTTTTTAGTAGTAAAAAAATAGAAATAAAAGAATGTATATAAAACTTCTGAAACTTATTTTAGTCTGTGTAAATTTGTGTTGTATTTGTATGTTTTTATAGTTTATTAGTGACGGGTCAAAATGTGCCACGATTCGTTTTTACTCTGAGCAATACGAAAATGCTTCATTTCATTTGATTATTTTTTACTATTAATTATATTTAATGAACTTTTTTATATGTATTGATAACTTTTGCTAAAGTGACATAATTTAGCACTCATATAGAAAAGTATATTGATGATGGTGAATATAAGTGTTCTTTCTTTCAGATATAATAATTATGTGTATTTTTTTTGTCACATGTTAACTGATAGTGAAAATCATTGTGCTTATTCATTGTCACAAACTTGCATCAGCTAGAGTTCCGGGCCAAGCTAATATAGAGAATTAGTTGTTTTGATCCCTAAAATATAGTGGTGTCATGGTGAGTTTTGTTTCCTTGATTATATGCTTATATCCATTTGTTTTCATGAAGCTAGACATTGTGTTGTCAATTATAGGCACAACACTCTTTTTTTTTCAAATCTTGTAAGTTAAGGCCATAAAGTATACTTAACTATTATAAATGAAAGGAAAATTGTTGTATTTATGGGTGTTGCAAACCGATTTTATACAAAATCATTGAAAGAAGTAAGATTATGAGCAGAGTGTTCAAAATATTAATTTGTTTCTTTTAAGTTGGTTGTTTATTATTATAATTTATTTGTGTTCTATCTTCTATACAAGAATCTCAAAATTATTTGATATATGGGAGGAATGATGGTTTAGTTTTCAGTGAGATACTTACTTTTTGTAAATAAAACCTTTCCAGCAGTTTTTTTACCCTGATGTGCGTAATGGGTCACAACAAGTTTCACTTGAAACATACCCACTTTTAGTATGACTTGGAACTTTTCAGGCAAATTCAACTTGTATTCGACCCTTAAAGTAAACAGGTAAAATTTGCTACTTGTGTTCTCTGGAAAAACGGACGGGTCATGTTTATCGACGCAAAACATAAGAACCAATTTTGTCGGTACAAGTTAGGCTCAAAGCTGGCCATCCTAAGAAAAATATTACCTTTGGTTCGAAACATGTTTTCTTTACACTTTTTTTGTTTTTACCTTTAACACACAAATATAAAACTCACTATAACTGATTAGTTTCTTGTACGTTGGAGTTGAGTGAAATGCGACAAGATCATCTAAAATTTAAAAGTTTAGTAACATGGCATGTTTGAAACAAAAAAATGTGATAAAATACCTATAACTTTATTAGTATTACGCTTCTTTGTGGATATTACCAAATATGCGGTTTCCCTTCCTTCTAATTTTATAACCTGAAAGGCATGAATTAGAAAAAAAGACATGGAGTAAGCTACACAAGTTTATTTTTGTTAGTTATGGATGGTTAATAATTTAATATCATTAAACCCTCAATTAAATCCTTTGGCAATTTTTTTACCTATGAAAACTCTTGTGATTGAAATAAGTTGAAACTAAGACAACAATATACTTAAAAGCACTTTGTTTACATTTTTCAGCTCTTGTGATTTTTCAAGAGTTTTGATGTGTTTATTGTATATGATTATTGAAACTTGAAGAACCAAAATCATATAATAAGATAATGAATGACATTTAATTTTTCAAATCCGTGTAATACACGGGTTTATAACCTAGTTATATAATATAAATGAATTGAAAGTGGTTGTGAGTAAGGCCACCCGTACTGAGCGTAAACTTGGGGTGAGTTTGGGCGAATGTGGGCGAGCACCCCCCCCCCCCGACGAAATGTGAGGCGATAAGGGGTGGGGGGACGTAAACTATTTGTCGTCGGCTTTGTTTGTGAATGTAAGGCCCCATTACCGGTGCCCTACCTTGAACGTTGGATTTACTCATAAACATAGTTTTAAATATCAGAGTTAATTAAAAACTTCGCGGAAGATAAAAACTTCATAAACATTACATAATAATTCATAACATGTCTTAAAACATTATTGTCTTTTAAAATTAAAACATTAAATATAAAGCATCATAAGTCTTCAGATGCCAAGCTTTTATTCTTCTGTCATGTGTCCCCGCTCAAGCCAGTTGTCTCATCCTACTCACCTGCGTGTATACTGAAAGTCAGCTACGCTGAGTGAGTTCTAGTTAATCATACAACATACAATTAGTTCACATACTTGCACACATGCCCGAAGGTGTGTACACCATTCATACTTAACCTGTTCACATTACTTTCTTACATACGTTCATACATTCATTCTTCATACTTCCTTTACCTTCATAGTACATACATAACTGACCATACTACTTAAAGAGACTTCCGCCCTATAACCTCACATATATTATAAGGGTCTGGTCCCTGACATCACAGCTATTATTAGGGTCTGGTCCCTACCCTCATATATATTATTAGGGCCTGGTCTCTATCCTCACATATATTATTAGGGTCTGGTCCATATCCTCACAGATATTATTAGGGTCTGGTCCCTTTATTCCGCGCAGCCATACCATACCTTTCTTTACATACTTTCCTTAACAATACGTGCAATATCCGAAGATTGTTCACATACCATTAATCATCCATACATAATATAACATTCATACATCATTCATACATCATATATAGCAATCATATCTATAAACTACCACCTGGCGGTACATGCAATATCCGAAGATCGTTCACGCATCGACAAGCATTCATTCATACATAAGTCATACAAGGCATACACTTACCACTTAAGGTAAGTGTATTAACTATCACATCGAGTATGCACACACCCCAAAAACATAACAAGGAAGTAAGGCTAGAAACTCACCTGAACTCGGTTACTTTCACCATTAATGGTTATCCCTTTCTTTAGTTGTGCACGGCTAACTGTATAACACTTACGCGTATTAATTACTATCACTATCCATATTGTATTTCTAGTTTAATTATAACCCTTAACGAACGGGGGTCCGGGGGTAGCGCCCCTGGCAGCGGAGTTCTAGGGGCGGCAGCCTCTAGCGGGGTCCAAGGGGCAGAGCCCCTGGCTGGGGTTAAGAGGGGTCCATTAGGATTTTAAATTATTTTCTACTTCCCCCACTCATTTGCTATAACGAATTCAGCCTGATTCGTCAACTTACATGGCCTGAATCGTTAGCTTAATTCGTTATCTTTCACGATCTGGTTCGTTAGCTGATTCGTTATTCTGGTTCGTTGTCTTAACACAGCGAATTGTGAGTAACGAATCACCTAATTCGTTATCTTAGTTCGTCAGCCTAATTCGTTATCTTGACATAACGAATTGGCAAACTGATTCGTTATCTCAACATAACGAATGGGGTGAACTAATTCGTTATTTTGACAGAACGAATGGGTGAACTAATTCGTTATCTGGACATAATGAATGGCGTCAATCTTATTCAAACTTTGACTCAGAGGTCAAAGTCAAAATCGCCAAGAACAGTCAATATCAGATCTGCGATTAAACCCCAAATCTTGATGAAATAACACGAATTTGGTCTCATTGAGCTCCTAATACCAACGCCAACAAACCCCAACCATTCAATCAGTCCAACATCGCGCCTAAATGGTGTTTTTGGTCCGATCTATACTTACGGCTCAACATACAATTAATAAACCCATGAAATGTTAACGAATTTCAACAAGTATAGTTGTGTTTGATTTGTTTTTACCATAATCAAACAGATCCATGATTTCTAAATGAATCTGACCCTAAGTGAACGATTTCTAGTTAGAAACGTACCTTAAACGAGTCGATCACGAGTAAGATCTAGTATTGATGTTGGTTTGGTTCGTCACAACGTTCTAGAACCAACAAGCTCGGGCTTTCACCTTCGGATCTTGGCTCGGAATAAAGGATGGTGTTTGTGTGTGTTTTTCAAGGTGTAGGATATGGTGTAGAGATGGATAAAATGGAAAGGATTAGGGTTTAAGGGGTATTTATACTCCCTTAAGCCCATGGACCTTAGGCCCATTCCATCTCTTATTCCATCTTCTAAAGTCCAAGCCCACCCTCTATTAGTTTATTTATGTAAACTGATAAACAACACACTATAAACTAAACAAAATTTATTTTATTAACTCTTTCCAAAAGCAGGATGTTCAGTGAAAATAATAATAAAATATTTAAGTGACTGTTGAACGGTCACTTGTTTCAAAAAAAATTAATTAAAAAACTTAATATAAATACCAAACCAATTCAGCAATTTTCACCATATCATACACAAACTCAAATATAAATACCAAATTAATTCAACCATTTTCACCATTTCATACTTCTTCACATTTTCATTTCATACTATCTTAATATGGATTCCCCGGATTCCCCGAACTCTTCCGAAATTTGGTATCAAGTAATTAAGGAGAGTCAGAGAATTTGTCAAATGCAACAACGAGCATTGGAGGAGACATAAGAGGTCATAAGCACAATGCGGGCCGTCGCCATTAAGATAGTGTCTCGAGTCTTTGTAACTTATCGCTTGTAATTTATTATTATTTTTATATTGTTAAGGGTATTTATGGAAATCTATTTATTTCGATATGTAATGGCTAATTTGTTAAGGATGTTTAACGAATTAGCCAATTCGTTATATGTAAGGTCCATTCGTTAAGAATGTTTAACGAATGGACTGTAATTCGTTATGTTTGTTCCCATTCGTCATGGAATGTTGACGAATGGGGATATAAAGAATAAGGTGATTCGTTATGTTTTCCTTATATGTTTTGTATGTTAACGAACTGGAGCCAATTCGTTACGGGATGTGTAACGAATTGGTCGCCTTCGTCTATTTAAGGCAGTTTCATGCATTCATAATTTAAGTTTTGAGTTTAATTATATCAAACCTCTGCTCAAGTTCTCTCTCGCTCAATTCTTCACTAAAGTATTACTAATATTATACATATTACAATTACTACTATTCTATATAGCTAATTAAGACTATATCGTAAACTAGATCCTTAGGTTAATCAATCTAATCCGATTACGTATTGATTAGATCTACACGATTAACCGGTAATTACCAGTGGTATCAGAGCTATTGGATGTTAGATTGCTCTTAATTACGTGTTTATTGATCAGTATTTGAAACTTATTATTTAAGTTTCTGGTTTGTTTTAACTTTTATTGAAATTTGTTTGAATTTTGGTTTGAATATGTTGATTATGGACTGATTCTGATTTGGATTGTGTTTGGTAAGGATTGAGGAAATTGTGTGATTTGGATTGTGAATTGGAGGTTGATTGATTTGGTTTTGATTTGGATCTAGAGTGTACGGAACAGGGGATTGATTATACGGAAATTGGTAATCGGTTGATGGATTAAGGTATACGGGATAAGTGTAATCGTGTTCGCGAGTTGATTACGTGTAGTTTGAGTTTTGATTTGGCCGATTTGGTGCCAAATTGAGGGTGTATAACGTGTTTTAGTTTGGGTTTTGATTGATATTGAATCTGAGAAATTTTCCAAATTTCTGGAAATATCGTTTGAAGAATTGATGATGGCTGTAATTCGTTAAAGCTGATTCGTTAAACACGTGTTTGATTCGTTCAGTAAACCTTAACTGATTCGTGCCACGTGGATAGTTTGTTACAACTGAATAACAAACTAGTTCGTTATTCACTGTAGACACTTCGTTATCAACTATAGCTGATTTGTGCTTACTTTTCCCAATTCGTGTTCACTGATTCGTTATATGTTCATCACTGATTCGCTATTAAATTCACATATTGATTCGTTTAGTGATTCGTTACTTATTCGTCCTTGATTCGTCATCAGTAACGTGTTTTTGATTCGTTACTGATTCATTAAATTTAATTCGTTACTGGTTCGTCAAAATACCGTTCCTGATTCGTCATCCAGACCTCACCTGATTCGTTAAATTACTATTCTCAATTCATTATCTATATTTCACTCAGTTTGTTAAGTTCACTGTTTCAAGTTCGTTACTGAAGTTTCACTTTTAACCCTTAAGTTTGGATTTTTTTAAAATTAAAATGGCTAGTTTTTATGCGTTGGCATCTCAGAACGTACTTATGCAACAAATGTTACACATCGATGCGAAAATTGGATCCCATTCAAAATGTCCACGACTGATGAAATTCAGTGATTTTGCAAAGTGGGAACCACGTTTTCGAGCACATCTTGGTTCTGTGCATCCCGACTGCTCTAGATGTCTTGATGATGTTTATATGTACCAATGCTTGGTGATGAACTATGGGTTTTACTCCTAAATGTTTTACTCAATATTCACAAGAGGAAAGGATGGCTTTAGAGATCGAGACTAAAGCATATTCAACTCTTACTATGGCTTTACCCGATAACATATTCCATCAAGTTGGGAGTATCAAGATCTGTGCTTCATTGTTTCAGCATATTAAAATGAGAAGCATGGGTAACGCAGAAGAGAGCAAGAAAGTAATGTTAAAGTTCCAATTCCGAAACTTTAACTTACTAAAAGGAGAAATTGTTGAGGAAATGCTTACTCGTTTTAATCACTGATAGCAGAGATGAATAAGTTAAAGATGAAACCTTCTGAATTTGACAAGATGGATACGGTTAAAAATGCTTTACCAAGTTCATACTCAACATTCCTGATGGTGTTGAAGAAGAATAATTATTTCAAAAATGAAGATTTGACAGCTTCAGAATTTATGCAAAAGATTGAAGCTAGAGAATATGATCTGAAGTGTCAAAAATCGTCAAAAGAAGTTCAAGATCCATCTTTTTATGGTGGTTGTCTTTAAGTAGCACTGCATCTCCGATCACCGCATTTCTCACTCAGAATGCAAATGAAGGATCAACAACAACTTATAGTGATCCTAATGTATGCTTTATGGCATCTGGATTCACTGATAACTCTGGAGGGTCTGGAACTTCTGCTACAGCAAGTCAATATTCTGCACCACCTAACATGAACATGAAAGAGGCTGAACATAATTTTGCTTTTCTATGTGCTTTCATGACTTCGTATGAGAATTTGGTTGGTAGCAAAATTACCACGAGTGAGTTAACTGATGAATATTATGACCAAATCGATCCTGATGATTTGGAACTTATGGATCTTAAGTGGAACATGGCAATGATAGTGAGAAAAGTGAATAAGTTCATGCAAAGAACTGGGAAAGATCTACCATCTTTGAACAAGAGAGTTGGGTTTGATAAGTTAAAAGTCAAGTGCTATACCTGTCAAGAGTTTGGTCACTTTGCCAAAGAGTGTGACAAACCAAAGAAAGAGTATAATGGACCGCGAAGCCAAGATAGAAGTTATGTGAAAGAGTATAATGATGTTGATAAACAATCTGGTAGTAAACCTTCTGCTTCGAGATCACAAGCTCTACTTTCTGCTGCTGATGGGACTAATTGGACCCAAAGATTGTTGTGCAACGATAATCAAGCGAACTTGGCTATGTTCGAGATGAATGAAAGCTTTCAAGATGAAAGTGGGAATGAGTTATCATCTGACAATGATATTGAATCTGATTATGATGATTCGTGTCAAATACAGCCAACCACGTTTGCATGTATGGCCAAGATCGATGAGGTTAGTTCTTCTTCTTCATCTTCTATTAATTTTTCTGCAAATCTGCCCTGTGTTGATTGTAAAACTACTAAGACTAGGTTAAAATCGCTTAAAGAGCATAATGACCTGTTGGTGAAAGAAATTGCTTCTCTCAAGGATACTTATAGACAATCATTTGAATGTCAAATGAGATCTAGGGAGAAAATTGAAGCATTGTCTATTAGTAATTATGACCTGAAAGCTGAATTGTCTGTTAAAATGATAATTAACGATTAACAATTTCAAGAAATCTTGAAACATCGGACTAAGATAACAGAACTTGAGAATGAAGTTCTTGAGTTGAAAAGTAAATTGGGCAAGTTTAGAAATTCATCATTTTTGCTAAATGAAATTATTGAAGTAACTGATAAGCAAAATGATTCTAAAAATGGTATAGCTTTTGTTGAAGTACCACCACCATTTCATAACGATTATACTCCAAACCCATTTGCGGGAAAAGAGGAAATTGTTGTTAATGAACATGTTGTTGAAGAAAAACCTAAACTGGTAAAAACTAAAAATGTTAATGTCTAATCGTCAACTCAAAAACATCATGTTGAAAGTAACAAAGTTTTTGTTGAGAATGTTGAGAAAGTTATCATTGAGAATGTGTTTAAACCCTATGTAATACACAAAGACCAGAACATTCCAAGTTTAAATCACATTCTATGTGAACCTCATGAGTTTGAGGAGGCTGTGTATGGCTCAAACACATCTCCCGTGAAAAGGGAGGAACTAGTTAAAGTTAAGTCTAAGAAATCAGAAAAGCCAAAGATTTCTGATGAGGATTTGATGCGTTTTGTCAATCCTGTTGCTTCCAAGCCTTCTACTGGTCGTGTATTTAAGCTTAAAGGGATCAACAAAGTATTCAATGAGAAAGACATCCCACTTAATTTAATCAATCCCGAATTGATTGAAAGTGTCTTTTATAATGAAACTTCTAAGTTACAAGATCTTGAGAACAAATTTGTGAACTCCATGATATCAAATGTGATAGATCCTTTGATAAAAGCGAAAAATTTGTTAAAATCTGCTAAGAAAGTTCATTTTGTTAAATCAAATGGAACTGACACCTTACAGAGCATTTCAAACTGTTCAAACCTCGATTTCTGCATGAAAAGGAAATCTGTGACATTTGATGACTTGGACAAAGGTCCTATTGCTAGCATTTATCATCAAAATTCTGTTGCACAAGTTTCTGCTAAACCGTTACGTGAACGTGTTGACATGAGAACATGTTTTCTCTGTGGTGAACAAGGTAACGTAGTCAGAAACTGTGGTCTAAAGAAATCCCAAAATTTTCATCCATTTATCAAGGAACAGTCCAAACCCGTTCCTGTGATAAAGGAGATTTTGAAAAGACCAATGTCTTTCGATGATGAAACCCATATTATGTTTTCTGATATGAATCCTCGAAAGGTGGTTCATGTTAATGAAAATGAAAAAGCAATTTAAAGTCCGAATTTGTTCCTATGGAACCTATTTGGAAAAACGTGAATACAAATTTAGTTCAAGCCGCATACTTGAGACGAAATTCGAAACGACCTGGGGCTTATTCACAAGCGGCCAAACCAAATTTGGATTCATTAAACATTAACATTTCATGTGAAACTCAAAAGTTGCCCAAGACTGAGGCCTGGGCTGCCCTTTTGACTGATCATTTTTCATTAATGTGCAGAGTTCATCCAAGACTGTTTCTGATGAAAACTGGATCATGGGTAGTCGATGCTCTCGTCACATTACCAGAAACATCAACCTCTTAACAAATGTCAAAAATATACAAGGAGGGTTGTGGCGTTTGCTGGTAATTTGGGTGGTATGATCACTAAGGAAGGTGATGTGTCAAATGGAAGCATCACG
Organism: Bidens hawaiensis; assembly: GCF_021521415.1. Taxonomy (NCBI): domain Eukaryota; kingdom Viridiplantae; phylum Streptophyta; class Magnoliopsida; order Asterales; family Asteraceae; genus Bidens; species Bidens hawaiensis. The sequence continues at coordinate 176,904 of NW_027495329.1, read as the reverse complement.
TTTGAAAAGGTTAATTATTGTAATAAAGTAGATCACAACTTGTTGAGTGTGTCACAAATCTGTGATAAGAAATACACTACGGTATTTAATGATAAGGAGTGCATAATACTGAAACCGGGATACGTCGTTCCCGAGGATATGATAGTTATGCGATCTCCTCGTTCAAACGATATTTATGTGTTAAACATGACTTCTAAGGTATCTACTTCTGTAGAAACGTGTTTTGTTTCTAAGGCAATAGAAAAAGACACGATTGTGGCACAGAAGAATGGGTCATATACATGTTTGGAAAATGAATTTTTTAATGGAAAATGACCTGGTTGATGGTGTTTCTTTGAAACATTTTAAGTTATATGATCACTATGTTGCTTGTAAAAAGGGCAAACCGAAGAAGAAGTCACACCCTTCTAAATTAATCAATACCATTGATACTCCACTAGAACGAATTCATATGGATTTGTTTGGTCCTGTGAATCGTGCGAGTATTGCTGGTGATTGGTATTGTTTAGTTGTCACTGATGACTACTCAAGATATTCATGGGTGTTGTTTATGAGTTCAAAAGATCAAACACCCATTATGGTTCAAAATTTAATCACTAAGATCGAATCACTATACAAACTGAAAGTGAGGCGTATTCGAAGTGATAACGGTACGGAGTTTAAAAATAATGTATTGGATTTCTTTTGTATTCAAAAGGGAATTCATCGAGAATACAGTTCTCCTTATGTACCACAACAGAATGGGTGGCTGAAAGGAAGAACAAAACATTGATTGAAGCTGCATGAACAATGCTCATAGATTCTAAGATTCCTGTTCAATTCTGGAACAAGGCAGTGAATTACTGCTTGCTACACGCTCAATCGTTTTTTGACTGTGAAGAAGCTTCAAAAGACGAGTTATGACTTCTGAACAAGCGTAAGCCTAACTTAAAGTACTTGGAGCCATCTGGGTGTCCTTGTACTATATTGAAGAAAGATGCGGGAAAATTTGAAGAAAAAGAGATTGAAGGTTATTTCTTATGTTAAGCAACACCTAAGAAACGTGTATTTAACTTTACTTTGGTTTGTGTAGAGGAGTGGTACCATGTTGATTGTCAACGATACACCACACCTCACCAAGGTAAAGGACCTGATTGGATGTTCGACTAGGAGAGTTTATTTAATTCATTCACTTAAATAGTTGAACAACCAGATGAAGACTTGGTGCGTGCGTATCTAGAAGATCAATACTTACCTCAAAGATCTTCTGTTTCTAATTATGATGAAGCTCCACAAGATGATCTTCCTGATACATCTGATGTGATTTCTATCTCGTCGGATGATGGTCATTTTGTTGATTCCTCCTCGGTTCCATTTCCTGAAACACATGAGGTTGGTGAATCGTCTCATGACGTTGAAGAGAATCTATCTAATTTATCTGACAATGTTGTTGTGACTGAGAATCCTACTCTTCAGATTCATACTTATCATCCACAGGACAACATCATTGGTGATCTTGATGTAGGTATGCAAACACGTCATTAAGTTACTTCAAATGACTCTAACATATTGTGTGCGTAAGCGGATATGCATTCCTCGGGAATCATGAATCTCGTGAAATACACTTGCTTCCTATCTCAAGTAGAACCAACAAATGTTCGTATGGCACTTGAAGATCCATCTTGGGTTGAAGCGATGCAAGAAGAGTTGCAACAGTGTAACCGACTGGGTGTGTGGGATCTCATTGACAAACCCGTTAGAGTTAAAAAACCAATTCCTACGTAGTGGGTATTTAAATGCAAGAAGGACGATCGTGGTGTAATCGTAAGAAACAAAGCAAGGTTAGTGGTTCAAGTCTTTCATCAGCAAGAAGGTATAGATTACACAGAAGTATATGCTCCAATTGCTCGATTGGAGGCTATACGAATATTTTTGGCTTATGCGGCTTACAAGAATATTAAGGTATATCAGATGGATGTAAAAAGTGCATTTCTCAATGGAGAACTACATGAGGAAGTGTTTGTTTTGCAGCCTCCTAGTTTTGAAGATCCAGATTATCCGTACCGAGTTTACCGATTGAACAAGGCCCTGTATGGTTTACACCAAGCCCTGAGAGCTTGGTACTGTACATTTGCTGACCATCTTACAGATAATGGCTTCAAGCGAGGAACTGTGGACTGCACTTTATTTTATAAGAATGTTGGTGATGAACTCCTCCTCGTCCAGATATATGTCGATGACATCATATTTGGTTCAACAAATTACAAGTTATGTAAGGAATTCGAGAAGTCAACGCAAACAAAGTTTGAAATGAGCTCGATGGGGGGGGGGAGACGAACTTCTTTTTAGGGTTGCAGGTTCATCATTCTGACAAGGGAATCTTCATTCATTAGATGAAGTACGTGAACGATGTCTTGAGCCGATTCAAGATAACTGCCGGAAAAATCCCTTCAACACCTCTTCCCATGGGTCACAATTCGTCACTGGACGAATTTGAGGATACCGTAGATCCTACCCTTCACCGAGTGATGATTGGTTCATTAATGTATTTAACTGCTTCTCAGCCTGACATAATGTTTGCAGTTTGTTTGTGTGCTAGGTACCAATCAAGTCCCCGAGTGACTCACATGGCAGTGGTAAAACGTATACTTCACTATCTGAGGGGTAATCCTGACACCGGGTTATGGTATCCCAAGGATGATAGTTTTGAATTCACTGCATTTTCCGATTCGGATTATGGAGGATGCAAGATCAACTTTAAATCGACCACAACGGGTTGTCAATTTATAGGAAGCCGGCTTGTTTCCTGGAAGTGTAAGATGTTGACAATGGTCTCCACTTCAACCGCCAAAGCAGAGTATGTGGTAGCCTTGAGTTGATGTTCACAGGTTCTTTGGATCCAGCAACACTTGCGGGATTACGGTTTGAAGTTTCTTACTACTCCCATCTATATTGATAACTCTGCTGCTATAAGTATCACCAAAAATCCCGTGCAACATTCAAAGACTAAACATATAGAAATTCGATGTCATTTTATACGAGATTGCTTTGAAAAGAAATTAATTGATATTGAGAAAGTGCACACTGATTTTCAAAAAACCGATCTGTTTACCAAGGTATTTGATAAAACACGTTTTAACTTTCTGCTTGGTCTAAATGGATTGAAAACTCTTGCTGATATCCTGAAACACGGATAATTATCTTTACTTTATTTTTGTTTATTTTCTTTCATTTATTTTTTATGGTTTGGATTTTGGGGGTGAAAATGAAAATACATAAATATTGTGATTTTGTTTGTATAGAGAAAAACCAAAAGCATTAAAAAATCTTGAAAAATACAAAAATATTGTGATTTAATTTGTATAGAGAAAAACCAAAAACATTAAAAAAATCTTGAAAAATACAAAACTATTGTGATTTTGTATGTATATTGAAAAACCAAAAACATTAAAAAACAAAATCTTGAAAAATATAAAAATATTATGATTTTTGATGGATAATTTAAAAAAATACAAAAAACATTGAAAATTTGATAAATTCAAAAAGATTGTGCTTTTAGTTTGTATAGAAAAATCCGAAAAGACAAATAGATTGTACAGAGAAAAACAAAAAGATTTTTTTCATACTTTCGCTTAAAATTATGCCATTTACTCATATTTGAAGGACATATACTTGTATATGTTTGGTCCTGATATTTACTTGTAAATGTTCGGGATAGCCATTTACCTGATAATGGAAAGTAGTTGGGGCGACTGTTGTGCATTTTTATTTAATTCTCTTGATGAAAATTTTGTCGGTTATTTAAGTTTGTGAAACATGCTTACATGTTTTGGTCCTGTTATCTACTTGTGGATTGATAGGATAGCCATTAAATTATAGACTGAAAGTGACTGGGGTGAATGAATTTATTTTTATGCTCCTCAAAAATTGAGTTTTGAATCCAAAAGAGAAAATGATAGTACATTGATCATATGGTCCCATATCCAGAAAGAAATAAGCTTAAAAGACTGAGTGCTTAATTGCATTGGTGCATGATATGTCTTAAACAAGTCGTTAGGGTAAAGTATGTGATATAAACATAAAGAAACGTCAAATTGAAAGAGGTGTTAGTCTCTACCAAAAATCTCGCTAATGATGGCAGAAATGTAATAGCCGGTCATACTCAAGCCTTATGTTTTTCTGATCACCAAAAACACATAAGATTGAATAACAAGCATTTGGGTTCCTGACACTGTGAGTCTTTATGCGGCTTAATCATCTGGATATTCATATGCATGAACATTTCAAACGCTTTTAGAGCAAACCCAAAGTCATTAAACTTGATCACTGCTGTATATCGTACAAATTGAATTAATGACTTGATCAAAATTCGCTGTTAGTCGTACATTGTTCCTCCCTAGCGTGCGTCTCAATACCAATAAGAAACGGACCCCAGGGGACACAATGTATGTATGCCTATAGATGGACTCGTGCATATTCACTCACGGTAAAGGAATCTTGGTGCTTTAATCAAAAAGATATCTATAAAATTCTAAATTTTGATCGACAACATAATGGTTTAAGTCAAGTTGGAGTGATTCGGTAAAAATCAAATTAAACTTGAACCGAGATTATAGGCTGATAGTTTCTGATATTCTGTGCTTTAATTGGACATTTAATCATATTTCAAAAATACTTGAAAGCTTGTTATAAGATTTAAGTGGACAACAATATCAATGACCGACTTAACGCCAGTCATAAAATCACTGAAATATCAAACTGTGATGGAAGGGCAATTTGGTCAATATGATTCTCTGCTTAAAGTCACCAAAAATACAAAAATATGTACTACTTTCGAAAAAACATACAAAAATACAAAAATATTTTGTTTTTGACTTTATGTTTGCTTTTCGGGTTTAAATTTAAATATTAAAAAAAAGAAAAATATCAAAAAGATTTTCATTTTTATTTATCCTTTTAAATATTATTTAATTCATTTTAAGTTATGTGTGTTTAAGCGTAAAACACGTTAAGGTATTATATTTTACCATGTTGGGTAAAGTTCGTAATGTAACATTCATCGAGACACGAGTTTCGTTGTTTTATTTACTTATTTATTTATTTATTTATTTAATTCTTTATTTAGTTTTTTTAAAAAAAAGTTAAATTGAAAAAGACTTTAAATTTTAATTGTCAATTCGTTATCTGTCTTGATAACGAATGGGGGTCATTCTGATAACGAGTTACCTCGACTCGTTATCCTTAATTCGCTTTCCCCACTCTGTAACGAATGACCCAATCGTCATCTAACATATAACGAATTAAGCACGAAGTCCTCTAATTCGTTATTAATTCGTGTTAATTTTTTATTAATTCGTGTTAATCTTTAACGAATTATCCATCGTTACAATGTCTTACGAATGAGTTAACGAATTAGCTAATTCGTCAATTTTAAATTAACGAATTAGCCGATTCGATCTTTTGGAAAATGTGCTAATTAGTCCTATATATTGAACAGGAGTGAACGAATCTGGTCAGTCGTTTCCTCACACTGTTCATCTTCATAAAGTCACTCTGCCAAAATTTTCCCGAAAATCCAACCTTCATTAAAACGAGTTTTCAACATCAGCTGATAATCGTAAGGTATAGACGATCAAAATACTACTTTTCGTCGAAATCCATGGCCATTTCGAGGGTCATTGGATTGATTTTGATGTCGGCATTAATTTATAAAAATAAACCTTTATAAACCTAAGTTGTACTCAGATTTAACCAGATTGGGTAATATATGTTGGCTGTCGATGTGTTTCCGAGTTGATTCGTGCTATTTATGGATCATTACATCATCTTAAATGGTGTAATTGAATCTGGGTTTGCATATTTGACTTTCTAGGTTCATATCATTTTTGACTTGGACTCCGTATAGTCAAACTTCTTAATTATTGGTGACCATTCGTTATGAGTTAACGAATGGACACCCATTCGTGTTCAATTCGTTATGGATGCTATAACGAATCAACTCCTTCATTATTTTGATAATGAATTACCTCTCTTTTGTTCTTTAATTCGTTATTCCTTTGTGGGTGATTCGTTATGCCTAATTCATGGTCTTGCATAGATAATGAATTAAAAAATTCTTTATAACGAAGTACGTAATTCGTTATAACGAATCAGTCAAGAATAATGATTTACATTTAGAGTTATTTTGAATTTTAAAATTAAATTTCTAAATAATTTATATTATTTAACTATTCGTGTTTACTAAATCTCGGCTTTATGTATTCTCAGTTATGGCTAACGAAGTTGTCCCAAAGTTCCCGTGGCTGAGCAACAACAAGTCCAGCAACCGCAGGAGTCGGAACCCCCGTTATTATCGTTTGACAAGAAGCATAATATATGTGCTTTTGTTGGGACGAATTTTGCTGACGAGGATGTGTTTCACGATATGCTAGCTTTTATACGGCGATCTTGTATAAGCTATGCCGTTACAGCTAACCAGGAGATCAGTTTTTGCATTATACGATCATTTTGGAATTCAGCTCGCTACATTGAGTCTGAAAACCAAATCTTCGCCGAGGTGAACAAGAAGCCGATCGTAAGTACAACCGAGGTTATACGTAGGGTGCTGCGGTTTGATGATAACATGGACAACCCATGTGAGTTCGATAAGAGGTTGATCCGAGGCTTGTTTCATTGTGTGTTCTATGCTGGTGACCTTGAACTTTCCATGTATAACAAGGCTAACTTGTGCCCCACGTACAAGTATTTATTACATGTGCTTATCCATAGCCTGGGGGGACGTTAAGGTGGATACGACGAATGCCGAACCATGTTACATTCAGCATTCGTCGCGTTGATTTTGAACAAACCGTTCAATTTCTCAGAGATGATCTTCTATCATCTCAAGGAAAACTGCTTGGTCAAAAACTGACGCAGTACATTCCTTTTGTATCAACGCTTCATTCAGTTGATAATTCAGGATCTCATTCCTGATCTGGAGATTGATTCGATGCTTCAAAATGACGTGCTGAAGTTGGAGCATATGACTGCTGATACGTTAAAGAGGATGAAGTAGTATCAACAAGAGACGCCGAGGACCAAATGTTTGATTGGTCATCTATCAAATCTGGTATATGTATGTCCGTCTGATGATCATTGGATCCACGATGATTCGGATTCCGAACGTGAAGAGGGTCCAGGTGGGAACGATGATGGTGGTGATGGTGGTCAAGGAGGTGACCAACGACGTGTTGACGTTGTGGCGACAAGTTCTTCTGCTGCACAATGAAAACGTAAAGGCAACGAACTTGCATCAACCGCCCAAGCGTCGTGTGGTTCATGGATCTAGGGTGGAAATAGGTCCATGTGAGCCTAATTCGTCCGATCTTTAAAGCCCAGCAGTGCCGCTTACTACTAGCACCTCAGAAATTATATTGACGACTACGCTTACGTCAGATCCTAGGCTTGGTATGGTTCCTCAGCCTGTTTTATCTTCGATACCAAGGCCTACTGCTGCTACTTCGGTGGTTCCTCCAACACCGACCATGATGCCGAATCTTCCTATGGACGTCTCGTTTATGAGAATTGGTCGTCATCAGGGTCCCGTGCAGCCGGTACCTCAATCATTTCATGCTTTGCCCCCAGAAATCAGATGAACATGCTCTTGAGTTTGATTCACTTATATGAGAATCAAATAGCGGCCGATCGTCAAGCTCAAGAGAAAATGTTGATTAATCAAAGAAGTATGATGGGTTTCATCTCTTACTGTCAAAGGGAGACGAAGGAGCTTCGTGATATTATCACGGCTAAGGGGGTGAAGATTAAAGAACATGAGGATCTCATCCTTCAGCTTACGTGCAAAGATGATGAATTAAAGAAGCTGAAGAACGACGATGATGATCCTGATGCTTCGGGTGCTGGAGGTAGTGAGCCGAAACAAGCTCATGGCTCATCCTCTGGTGCTGGTACGAGTGGCGGTGAAGGCACCGATAGACAAATTATGGTCTATCATGACTCGACTAATGTTCAACCAATCGAGTCGGTCAAGGACAACACCATCCTGTTCATGGACTTCAAGAAGGTGTAGTGATGAGCACTGCGAACCTTGACGAGATCGAAGAAGGTCAGTTCGTTGATCAGTCCCTAACGTGTGAACAGATTGCATTATTGTTGGGACTGAATGATGAAGAACTGGACGCTTTAGAAGCTGAGGATGATGTGGAGGTAGTGAACGACGAGGAAGTATTACTAGATACGACTATTCCTCATATGAATACGTCGTTTATTTATGAAGATGAGGGGATATATATTGAAGATGTGACAACAGATGAATACCCCGATCTTTATCAACGATCCAATGTTGATCAGGGTATTCCTACCTTTACTGAAGAAAACGTTAATGTTGAAGATCATTTGGAGAAGGTTTCGAAGAATAAAGCCAACATGTCGAAACGTGATGCTGATCTGTCTGAGGCTGACATTCTGGGTTGGTTTGAGTACCAGAGCAAGGGCTTGTAAAACTATTGAGGCGTACATGTGTAACGCCCTGAAATTCGATTGGTAAACTAGGATCGTGAAATCATCGGAAACTATAGACTTTGGGATTCTGGACGATAAGTTCGGAACCCATATCATTGGAAAAATCTGCTTTTATCATTTAAAATGTTTATTTTATAAAACGACATTTACGCCTGAAAAATATTAATTTTTATGCTTTCGAAAAATTAAATGTTCTTATTTAAAAAGATTTCAAATAATTATTCGGAAAATGGTTTTATAAAAGTTTTGCTGAAAAAGTTTTAGTTTGTTTAAAAACTTATGAACTCGACTAGTCTTGACCCGTCGGTAGCCTAAACCCGAACCCGAGTCACCCGAGTATTTAAGCGGAAAATCAAGTATTCTTACACCATCTCTTTCATTTCCACCAACACTTCCCACCCAAACACTCTCATTCTAGAGAGAGAAACTAGAGAGAGAAAGTCTTCAAACTTCAAATCCGAGTCCACAAATCTGTTTGTTGTTATTCTTGGTAAGATCTTCTTGAAAATCATCCATTTTCATAACCATTTTCGGCCTCAAATCGAGCAAAAACACCCATTTTCGTTTCTAGAGTTTTCGGGTCAAAAACCGTCTTGTTTTGGTGTCAAAATGCAGGCTTTTGTGTTTAAAATCACTAGGAATCGATAGCCCTTTCAATCCCGAGCATTTCCATGTCAAAAACTTCGATTTTGGGTCAAAAATCTGGAAAATCTGAAAAACCCGTAGGTTTCTCCGTCGCCCAGCTTGAAGGAGTCGAATCAGACTCATTCGATCGAACCAGTCGATCGAATCAGTCCAGTCGATCGAATAGGAAAGCAACCGAATGGTCTCCAACTCATTCGACCGAATGAGTTTCGTATTCGATCGAACGAGTGTCTATTCGATCGAACAAGTTCCATGTTCGACCGAACGAGTTTTTCCAACTGGTTCGACCAAATGTGTTTCTAGTTCGATCGAGTGTGCCACAGATTCGATCGAATGTGTGTCTATTCGATCGAACGTGTTCCTATTCGATCGAATCAAGCCAGAACCAAGCTGTTTTCGTCTTTAAAACCCAGTTTTTGCTCGAGGCCGCGTAAGCTCGTTTTCTTAGACTTATAGCACGTTGTTAACCTTATATATATGTTCAACTCTAGGCTAAGGAGATCTATTGTAGCACCATCCTAACCCGAGATCAAGGTGAGTTCATAGCCCCTATTTAAGCTTTTCAAAACTATGGGGTGGAAACATGGTAACTTTACACGTTTGGATAAAATCATTTATGCAAACCCTCTTTAAACTATAAACTTTTGGATTTCTACACACGTGCGGAAATCCACAAGCTTTTAAGAATCTATAAACTTTGGAAATCTATGAACATGGGGAAAACCCATCAACTTATGGAGATCTAAGAACATTGGAAATCAATGAGTATGGGAAATTCTATGAACATTGACATCATGGGAATGGGAATCATATTCATATCATCATAGTCATTGTGTCAGCATGGAAATCTAGAGATCAAAGCATCATGAGTTGAATTGGACGCGAGAGTCTATTCTACTCTCGGTAGAACTCGCGACCATGAGTGGCATTCTGTTCTCGGTGGCACTCGTAACTCATGGGATTTCATACTAGTCTCGGTGAAATCCATAACTCTTGAGGACCTATACTAGTCTCGGTAGGGACCAAGGGAACCCAGGATTCTTTGGGGAGTCTATCCTACTCTCGGTAGAACCTAGCTGAGTCCTGGATGACAAGAACGAGGTAGTCTTGGTTTAAGCCTTGCGTGGGATCAATCAAGTCTTGTGTGATCATTGAGTTTCATCATCATTCATCATCATCATCATTTATTCACCATCATCTTGGATACTAGTAAACAGTGGATCTTGGTGTTGGTTTATCTAGTAAACTCAGCATGCTCAAATCTATATGTCCTTATTTATGCTTAACTGCTATGTGCTACATGTACCGTTGGGAGACCACAAATCTTTGAGTAATCTTATCACAAACGACTCTAATGGGAGAATAATAAGCCCGCTGAGAGTCCAGGAGAACATTTCATGTTTTACTTACTACAAAAACCTCTTTGGGAGAACCAAGAGACCTTTTCTTACAAACCATCTTAAAACCGGGTATTATATCCAAACATAGTAGTATAAGTTGTAGGAGTGGTGGGTTAGCCGCAGGTACACCCTATATATAAACCCCTACAACCTATACTAGTATGTTTGTGTATAAACTCTTTTTCTTTAAACCTATGAATTCACTCATCTACTTTATGTAGTTGACAGTTTGTTACATGTTTTCAGGAAATAATGCAGCAAGAAATCCCTAGCAAGTTTAGAGGCCTTAGAGAGATGAAGGCTAGTCTAGGAGTTGTTTGGAAACTTGATATTTTGTATTAAAACAGTTTGTTTCATGTTACCTGGATGGTGTAATATTTGACATTTTGGTTATGTTTATGCATTTAGACTTTTATACTATTGTGCTCAACAATCACGACTTAGTCGTCGCGCCTCGATTATTCCGCCATCACGTTATCGGGGTGTGACATACATGTATGTTAACGAAGAACAGAAACTGGACGCTGTCGCACGTGCTAAAGCTAATCAGAAGACCACATTCAATGCCGTGTCAACTGTGAAAGGAGATATCGTTTCCTGGCTATATGATTCTAAATTGAAGGTATGTATTATCAAGTGGGAGAAAAATGTTCTATACTATGAAAACATCACTGTCGTTCTATCACTACCGCGTTGGGATGTTCGTACCCTCGCGAGTCGACCTTTTATTAATCGCGGTGGAAATCGACAAGCAGAATGGTTTCACCAACATTTGCTTTTTGAGGTAAACCATGGTTTTAAATTCTTTAAGCCACAGATTCCTATCCGTAAACGTACTGACGAGATTGATCCTCGTACGGGATGGAGGAAACTCGTGCTTAAAGTAAAACCACTGAAGACGATGAAGTATGTACCGGTGAAGATATTTCCACAGGTTCTTCACCTAACGTTTAATTGTTGGTACTATGATAATCGTACCGGAGGCCGTCATTGTACTGGGTAAAGGCTTGAAGACCATTTTATTAGAGTTATCGACCCAATGTGGGTCGTTAACTTATCCGAAACAGACAACGACGTGCTGTTTTTGAACAAGATTTTGATATAGCTCCATGAAGACTACAACCGAGCTATGAAGTTCCAGCGTGTCGTACGTGTATGTCACGAATTCGGGATTCATAGTTGTTGAGATTGGTAGACAAAGCGCTTCAGCTAATTTAAAGACAAAGAGCTTAAGACGAGGGGGTGTTTGTTAGTGCACGGTTTTGTCGTCTCGAGTCTTTGTAACTTATCGGTTTTAATTTATTATTATTATTATTATTATGATAATGTTAAGGGTATTTATGGAAATCTATTTAGTTCTTTATGTAATGACTAATTCCTTAAGGATGTTTAACGAATTAGCCAGTTCGTTATATGTAAGGTCCATTCGTTAAGGATGTTTAACGAATGGACTGTAATTCATTATGTTTGTTCCCATTCGTCATGGAATATTGATGAATGGGGGTAACGAATTAGGTGATTCGTTATGCTTTCCTTATTTTATTTTGTATGTTAACAAACTGGAGCCAATTCGTTATGGGATGTTTAACGAATTGGTCTCCTTCTTCTATATAAGGCAGTTTCATGCCTTCATAATTTAAGTTTTGAGTTTAATTATACCGAACATCTTCTCAAGTTCTCTCTCGCTCAATTCTTCACTAAAGTATTACTAATATTATACATAATACAATTACTACTATATTATATACCTAATTAAGACTATATCAAAATTTAGATCCTTAGGTTAATCGATCTAATCCGATTACGTATTGATTAGATCTACACGATTAACCGGTAATTACGATAACTTCCCATTGCATTTCGAATTCGGATTGAGAAATTGCATCCATCCAAACAATGTCACATATTTTACGTTTGAAATCTTCATTGTTACAAAGGGCAACACCAACCTGATGTTACAAAATTAAAAATTTAGTAATACGTTCTATTTTAGTAAAAAAGTTAATAGGTTCTATATCATTCCAATTGAAAAACAAAAATACTAAAATACAAATAATACGTTCATATACATTTAAAACTATGCACTTTATATTGTTATGCATGCTAATATGTTTAGACGTTCTAAAACGTTCTAATACGTTTTCATGATACTGTAATACATAAAAACAAGTTACCTTATCAACAAGTTTTTTCATAATATGCCACATGCATAACCGATGTTTAGAGTTTGGGAAGACTGAGGAGATTGCTTTCTTTATAGCAGGATCTTGATCAGTAACAATCACCTTTGGGGCAATACCGAATGAATCAAGAAAAACTTTCAAAACCCATGAATAAAATTAAATAGATTCAGATGATAACAACCCAGCACAAACTAGAACATTTTGGCAGTGATTATCAATGGCAGTAAATGGTACAAAAACCATCTTGTACCTGTAAAATAAATTAATAAAAAAAGAATTAAAAATAAAAAACTATAAAAATATTAAAAAGTAAAAAACAAATGTATTAAATTGACATACTTGTTGGTCTTGAATGTGGCATCAAATGATATAATATCTATAAAAGCCAAATAATTCTTCTTTTAAATCTCACCAGCCCAAAACAAACGATCTAACTCACCATTATTATTAACAGTGTACTCAAACGAATAATCATCACAACAATTTTTCTTCCCACTTAGTCTTTGTACAACCATTTCAAGTTAAACTTTGTTTAAAATTCTTACAATCATATTTTGTAGCCTCAACTTCCTCAAATCCCCCCACACTTTGTCCTCAAAATATTAAACGCCTTAACAGAGCCCAAATTCAATGTTGACATCTCATATATAATATCTTGTTGTTCATAAGTCAACTTTCTATTCGATCGAAGAAAATGCATATCATTTGAATCCACCATTTCATGATTATGTCATTCGACAAATTCATTTATTTCAAACCTCAAACCGTCATCACAAAATTTGAGCTCGACAACCACACCGAATTGTTGGTCTCTTCCTTCTTTTATCCTGTATTTTACATATCCATACGATTGAGTCCTTGGGTTTCCGAAATAGTGTAAAAAGAAGTGCTTCAAATCATTGCTATTTGACTCGGACCTGTTCTAAAAAGTCGAGGTATTTCGAATGTGACACGGACAAAGTAATGGAAAACCTTTGAAATTTTTTCAATATTGAACCTTAGACATATAATAGTTCCGAATCGAATCTCTTTAGAAAGAAGATCTTTTGTCTCATGGTAGCCTGCTCCAGTTCCCTTACGAAACTTTCGTTATTGGGTTAGCCATACACTTCACATGTTTCTAGCGATTCACATGGCATCATTTATGGTCTGTTGAACAATCTTTTTCAGGCATAGAATCATAACGTTTTGGTGGCTTGTGACCTTCTTTTAAATAAGTAAAATATTTAAACTTTAATATACTGTCATTTATGTATGAACCTCCTTTACGAACACCAAAACCAACTTTCTTTACATATTCACAATAGAAATCATATGCATGATCAACAGATTCAAAAATCATTCCTTTCACAGGTTTACAAGAGGCATTAGCTTGTGGTATGACAACATCTGATGAAGGACCTGATTAAAAAACAAGTTAAGTGGTTAACATATCAAAATATAACCAGTTCTGCTAACACGTTCTATTAACACGTTCTACTAATACATTCAACTAATACGCCCTAAATAAATCATCAATTCATAAATAACACTTTTTAATTCTACAAAACCTAACACAAACTACAGTTAAGTGGTTAACATATCAATAAATTGACTAAAACATCTAGTTACAGGTTACAAATCACCTACTAAAATAGATATAATTTAAAATCTAATCAAATATCAAAATAAATTAACAAATTAGAAACATCAAAATAGATTATTAATTAATACGTTCTAATACGTTCTAATCCTAAAAAAACAAAAAAAAAAACAATGAATCCTATTCACGATTTGCTGTTAAAACACATAATTTAGAGTCTAATCAAATCACAAGTAATTGACCAACTATAAACACAATATTGATCATGAATTCAACAAAAATTTAACCTAAAAATCCAAAAATTAAGTTATCAGTCGATTAAAAATAAGTATACAACTAAATAAATCAAACTTGATTAAAATTAAACGTAGCATTACTTACTTTGATGATCGTAATACATGACGTTCAAATCAACGAAGGCCGTCAAGTTAATTCGAATAAGAAAATTGCCAATTGGTAATGTCAATTACGAAGCAGTTTTTGGATACGTGATCAAATTGAATAGAACATGGTATACTACAAAACGGTTTCTAAATATACAGGCGCGATTGAAATTTTAATTACTGTAAAAAGACAAATATACCCTTATGTTAACTTACGTGATCACATTAAATAAATTACTAATCGACGATCAAAAACCTCGCGTACGTAATGTACGATAATCAGCATTTGTATTGCATCCATTATCTATCTATCTATATATATAAATATATATGCAAATAAATATATAAAAAAAGTTATGTCGGGTGCATCGGGTTAGTGGGTTAATGTTATCGGGTAATCGGGTATATTACAAAAAAATATATGTATTTTACTCTCTCTCATTCAATCACAACACCTCCCACGACAACCAACACCATCACCGTCACCCCCTCCAACAACCACTACCCCACTATCACCGTCACGCACTCCGGAAACCATTACAACGTCGCATAATATTTTTGGCATTCAATACTAGAAACGTTGTTGCTTACGGTGGAAAAAAGGGTTCCGGTAACTTGAAAATCAAAGGATTAATCGTTTAACGGAAATCAAAGGGTGAAAATCGTTATAGCCTCATGTTAAGACCTTAGAGTGAGCGATTTCGTCACTTAAACCATATCATCTTGCATCAAAGATAATCCGTTGGTGCATGTTGAGTTACGCTTAAATATCACGGATTTGTAGCTCCGATTATATCTTATCGTAGGAAAAACGAGTAGCAGGTTTCCGACGAGTACTGATCTAACTCCTAGCTCTCCTTTTGTTCAGGCCTCTTCAAATTCAACCCTTATAAGTCACCATTTAGAGGTTTGATATTGGACATGGGGTTCGATTTGGAACTTGTGAGGGTTGGCCGAAAAAAAAGTACATATTAGGGGTGTTTAAAATCAGATATCCAGAGTTTCGGATATCCGAATTTCGGATATTGGATTTCAATATCCAATTCCGTATCCGAAATTTTAGATATTCGAAGTTCGGATATCCGAATTCGGACCGGATTCGGATTATCCGTTCGGATTTCCGAATTCATAAAAAAATGAAATTAAAAAACGCACAATAATTTCAATGAATTTATGATCAAAATCAGCTTAAATTTTTTCCACAAATATATTAACATATCATAAGTCTGTAAAAAACAATAACAAACTAATGAACTGCAAATCAACATCAATTTGGTATTTTCCAAAATCATCAAATCTTTAAGCTTCATGTTCATTTGACTTGAATGGAGAAGAAGTGGGTTTAGAGAAGGTTTTCAAAGTAACTTGCAAGTTGTCATTAACAGAAACAATGGAGCAGGGTAAGAAGTTGCAGTGGCGAGAGTCGATAACCACCGTCGAGAGTCAGTATAGAAGGTTAGTAGTGAACCAGCAGCAAGTTGCGAGGCAATCTTCGGCGATAATGGTTGCCGATTGAATGCTTCCATACTTGACGACAAGAATTTATGCTTGCAGATCTGAAATTGGAACCGTGAGAACTGATATAGTTTGAGTCCAGGGTTTCTTAAGTCTATATATCTTTAAATACAAATATAATTAAAAATATATATTAATTTAAATATAAATATGACTAAAAAATATATTATTTAAATATAAATATAATTAAAAAAATATATTAATTTATATTTCGGATAGTTCGAATATCTGAACAATCCGAAATATTTCAAAATTATTATTTGAATCCGATTTCTGAATTTTTGGATCTTCGGGATTCGGATATCCGGAATTTCGGATATCCGAAAATTCTGATAGTTCGGATTCGGATTTTTGAATAATTCAGATACGGATTCTTTTGAACACTCCTAGTATACATGATGAAAAAGATGAAACATATGGGCTATGAAGGTGTAGGGGAAAGGTCAAATGGAAAGGTTAGGTTTGGTTTAATTTATTCCGATGGGCCCCACTATTTAATATATATATATATATATATATATATTAGTTTTGATTTTCTTAAGTTTTTTTATTTAAATTAATAGTCTTTGTTAATATTTATTGTTAGATTTTTTTAATACTAAAGGATTGAAATTACCTTTTTGCCCTCACATGCCTGGCACATGTGAGGACTTAATAGAGAATATGGATGTCCGTTAAGTTAAAGGACTAAAACGGATAAAATTTATCGTTTAAAGGACAATAAGTGAGAATAAACTTTTTAAAGGACACAATCCATAAATCAACAATGTTTAAAGAAAAAAAATTGTAATTTTGTCAAATCTTAGAGAAAACTTGTCTGCCCCATTAATTTCTTAATATTTTTTGAAATTGGTTATGAGTAGAGAAGAGAGAAACTGTTAAGGTAAATGTATAAAAAAATATTGTTTATTTGAAGAAGAGAGAGAAATGTAGTATTTTTTTTAGTGAAATAATAGAAATTTAGATGGGGATGGGCTGAGAATGCTCTTATTCACCTACTAGGGGGAGAGGGGAGTCTTCGTTAACATGTAAATGGGTACATAGCGAGAACACGACTGGCCATCGGTATATCCATAAAATCTTCTACCACAATTTGTGGTAGAGTACCTAATGATTTTTTTTGACCACTGGGGCTATGGTGGCTAATGGGACTTTGGGAATTAAAAAACTGGTTTTTTTTCTATTAATCCTTAACCATTTACCATTTTACCAACACAACTCAAAATAAACACCGATTCCTACAAATTCTATATCAATATTCAACTACAATCAACCAACCATAAATCATCCATATCCTGGGGGTTTCGGACACGAGAGTAGCCGAGAGACGACGCGGTTCCAACGTACGGGACAGTTCAAATACTAGAGGAACTAGTAGAGGATTCAGTTCCAATGTGCGAGATGGTTCGAGCTCTAGTTTTCAAAAGGTATACACCGCAACCATGTTATACACAACCACTACCTAGTTTTCATGTTCAACCGCCCATTTTTTTCATACCCACAAGAACCTAATCTTGTTTCACCCGGTCGGTATGAATAGCGATGTGATGCGTTTGAGTGGTTTAAAATATAAAGGATGGAATTAAGCTTTCGCACAAGATCGTAATTTGAATTTATAAAAGTGATTTCTGCTAAGACTAAACACACACAAAATAGGCAAGTGTACCAATTGTATATGCAGAATAGTAATGGTAAGAACCAAGTATCGATCCATGGACACAAATATTTCTAATAATAAATCTTTGTTTTAACTTAATCGGGTAAGATAATCATTTTGGTGTTGATTTTTAAACTTTATTATATATAATATATAGGTGAACAAGAAGAGTAAATCAATCATATGAAGGTTACCATATAAGATCAATAATCCACTCTATTCTTCCTTGATGATTATAATGTAAATATGTGATAAACTTGCCTTAATAATATATGATAGAATAGCCCCTCATTTCTAAGTGAACATATTCTATGACATAATAGAAAGTAGCATGCATATTTTCAAGTCCACCCCTGCTTAATCTCATGTCTACAAACAGAATGTTAACTTAAGTAGGCAAGTAGTATAGTAAAGTAGAAAGATTAGCATTGACTTGGATTTATCAAATACCAATTCTATCAACTTCGAGTGGTTATAGTTTAGTCACACAACCTCCCCTTGGTTGATTTAATTAAGTTATTAATTACACATTCCTTTAGCATATGATTTCTTTAACTAACATGATAACCTAAGCAATCGTGTTAACAATGTTATTTCAGAATTATCAGAACTAGAGAAATAGATCATAGCTTATATCCCATCATTTCTAAGTACAATATAAGGATCCATGTTTTATCTTAGATAAGTTATCCATTTCTAGTTTCCAAGAATATGAGTGAATCATGAATGATTGTTAATCATCAACCTTGATTTGTTGAGTTAAAGTGATAAAACATTTTTCATCAAATGATAATTTCAAAATAACCATGTACTTTACTAAAATAAATCACATATTTAGTACAATCATCAAGTAAAACAAAGTCTCTTCATAGAAATTAGATGGTAAATGGAGTTTTAGCTTATAATGAGCATGGTAATTAACATCAAAATGGATGAAGATAACAAACACATGATCAAACTAGAACAATCTAACCAAATATGGATGAATCTTCCATCTTCAATGGTGATGGATGATGATGATGGATGGTTATGATGATAGCCTCCAAGCCTTCAAACTCTCCACAAGATCTTGAATATGAGTGTAATGTGGGTGTTTTTATAAGTGAAACCCGAATAGAATTCTTTTTCAAGCACACCAAATGAATGCAACATGTTCCATTATTTATAGGCATTCTAGGCCCTCAGGCACAGCCACGTGCCTCATGAGGCACACCCCCCGTGTCCAGCTGTTCACTCGCATTTAATGTTCCATCCAATCGTGCATTTTGACTCACCATGGGGGCGTGCTTCCTGAGGCACGACCTCGTGTTTTTGGGTGTCTGTTATATTTTCTTTTTTCTTTTCTGAAAGGTGACCACGACCCCATGTTCTCTGAAGCACGACCCCGTGTCCAGCTATCTAGTATTTTGTCTTTTCTTGCAGATTATTTTGTGTTTACTTGCACAGGAAAGCATGGGGGCGTGTTTCATTAAGCATGGGGTGTCTTTTGTTGTTTTCTTGGGTTTTCTTTGATTCTTCTTTGGCTTTTCATTTGTTTCTTCGTTTGAGGCTTGGATTCACCTGAAAATACATTTTAACATGATAAGTAGTCATTTGAACTATATTATTTGATAGAAGTTGCAGTTTTTAGAGATTATTTGATGCTAAAAATATGTATATTTTTATATACATTAAATACTCTATGGAGGATCAAGATGTGTTCTAGTCGTTTGCGAATTGTAGCCCTCTTTGACGGTCCCCACGTGGCATTCTGGAACGCGCACTCACTTTTTATGAAAATCCCAATGATGTAAATTTTGTGTCGGAAATGCAACATCAAGTTAATTTGGATGGTCATGCTGATGTAGAAATAGAAAATGAAGAAGAAGGGCAAAATTAAGTTGAAAAGGTGAATAACGCATGGTTCGAATGATGAAAAATGAAGGTCAAATGGATAAATTCCCAAGAAGTAACTTTATCTAAATCATGGGGTCATTGCTCCAATGACAAATTAGTCGGAAATCAACAAAAGAGAGAAAGTTGGGGGGGGGGGGTTGTTAAGCATTATACTTCACTTGTGGGAGGCAAACGAAACGTTCAACAACTTTGTTCCAAATGGGAGGCAATGAGGCCTAAAATGATCAACTTCAATGGTTATTAGATTTACACCCTGCTCCGTGGGCCTAGGCGCGTGACCAATAGTTGGTATGTGTTTAGTAAATATATCAAAGTTTTTTGCCTAGCAGAAGTCTTTGTTTTAATAAACTATTATTATATTGAAAATTATGGCTATTAAACACCCGATGTTCATACAGAAGATTAATTCATAAAACAATAATTTACATTTTTTTACGTAATCAAAATATAACTGAGCCATTAAATCATCTAATGGCTAAACCACCATCTTATATCATCTATTCCCGATAACCTGTAAGGTGGTTTATAAAATGCGTCAACAACACATGCTGATGAACATGTTGACTCTAAAATATTTATGTAAAACCTTCAATTTATACTCGAAACAATCAGCGGCCTTGTAGACCGACATACTAATTGTATGCATATAACAGATCCCTACAACCTTATAGACTGGCTCAATGAGACAGAGACATGATGCTAAGCATGGTGTGGTATGCCTACCCTCTGCCCACATATGTACGGATCCAAACACACATATAACTAGCCTGAATGCCAATAGATACAAAAGTTTTTGGGATTTGTAATCCCATGCAAACTTTTGTGTAAACTACTCATTTAAAGAGTTTATAATGTTTAAGCGTATTCACCTTTGTTTATTATAATCTATATGCTACTGATTTGCTTGTGTGTTACCTTAGACCTATAGTGCGAGAATAACTTTGTAAATATCCATACTTGCTTGTGAGTCTCAACTCGTATAAACTTTTTGTAATGATCTCAAACCTCGTTAAAACGTTTAAGTTTGACTAATATGTTCAAAACATAATTTCCATTAACATAATATATGAGACGGATCGTCTAATATAGGAGACGATCCGTCTCATTTAGGCCTCTGACCTTTTTGGAGTGTGACAGGGGTTAAACTGATTAGGCGGTCCATAGTGATGAGATGGTCCGTATGATCATTTGACATGTCGTCTTAACCTTTGACTCTGAATTGTACCAAAATACTTTGTGATGGACCGTCAAAATGGTGAGGCGGGCCGTCTTAACCGTCTGTGCATGCCCTTTTCTGTAAAAATCATTCTAAACATGTTTTTGATACTCGTTTTTGACTTCTAAGCATCCTATGCGAGGAATAAAAGATGTTAGCATTGTACCAACATGATTTCGTCAAGGTTTGATTCCCGATGTCTCGTGTATGGGTTTAACCAATGAATATGAACTTTAAACAAAGTTATATGTTTTGCTTAATGCAAAGCATCTTGAGAGAACCTAGTATAACTTCTAGCACTTTTGGAATAACTTAAATAGAGTCTCTACATACTGGAAACACCTTTTTGGCAACTAGTATTTGCTTATGAACCCCAAAATTTCAAGAACACTTTGTTTAAAACTAGAGAATTAATATGGGGGTGTTTACAGATATTTGGAATGAGTTTAAACATTCCAATGCATGATATTTATAGACCAAAGATCATGTACAATGATCAATATGCGTTTGATACGTTTCTAGCATTGTTATCAAAATCTATGCTAACTCAGCTTTGTGACAGGCTGTCAAATGATGAGACGACTCATCTCATCATAATTTCATGGATAAGTCAAACTTGAGATGGGGGTCTCTTAATAGTAGGCGTATGGTACGGTCTGTATCTATATATAACTTTACGGATAAGTTACGTATGATACAGACTGTCTAATAGATGAGATGGTCTGTCTATTCTAAGTTTTGCCTATTTACATATTAGACCGTTGTAGAAAACTAGATGGGATGGGGTGAATAGTTTTTCTCAACTGTTAATTAAGTATTAGTGAGCTAGTGATTTTTTTAAACTCTTTTCATTACTTATAAATGCAAACACATTAAGTAAAGAATAATTGTTAGAGATGACACTACCATATTTATAGAGATCCAAGTGAATATTAATTATATCACTCTACGTCCTCTCTCCGATCGAGACTTTTTTTTCACTAGTCGTCTCCCTAAAACTGTAGGAGTCACCAATACAAACATCACATTCTTCAATAGAAGTGATCATCTTCTTCACCAAGCACACCAAGTACTAGGCGTTACATTTTTTTTTTTCTAATCTCACTATATAAATATAGTGAGTGTTCACCTAAAAACTAATTAACTGTATATCAACATAGAGTCCCAACCCAATACAAAACAACATTATGTCAAGATAACGTGCTCCCCTCTCAAATCATCAACTAATGGTGAATCCTCACTTGTCAAAACACCAGAACAACCTCTAGTGCGGACCCCTCAAATACAAGTAAGATGGCTAGTTGGATAGCTTGAGAAAACTCTTCTTTTTGCTCAACACTTTGATCTCTTCTCTAAACAGTTGAAGTTTGATTAATCTTGAATGATGAAATATATTATTTTTGAAGTGTGTGTATTAATGTTGGTAGAAAACTAGAGGGGGTGAATAATTTTCTTTTTTTAAATGTTTAGTTAAAGTTTAGACCTATGTATGTAAGAACACTTGTTGTGTATGCAAATAATAAACAAATAAGTATGCAAAGAGTTTAGGTAAAGAGATACACAATCGATGTATAGATGTTCAAGTAGATGTTAACTAATCCACCCTACGTCATATCCCCGATCCCCCGGTTGAGAGTTTTATTCACTAAATTGCCTCTCTAAACGGTAGGGATCAACAGTACAAACGTATCATTCTTCTAAGGAAGTGATCGTCTTCTTCACTAGTCACACCGAGTAACTAGCTTCACAATTCTCTACTAATTAAAGGTAGTGAGCACCTTCTTCACTAGTTACACCAAGTACCTAGCTTTACACTTCTTTAATGTGCTCTCTATGTCAAGATAGTGAGCTCTCTTAAACATCAAGATAATGTATTCTGTCAATAATAATAAACTCTATGTCAAGTTAGAGTTTCCTAACCCAATACAATAACAACACTATATCAATATAGTGTGTTCCCTTCTCAAATTCTCACTTGTCAAATCACTAGAACAACCTCTTGTGATGACCCTTAAAATACTAGTGTGAATGAATAAATGATGCGTAAATTAAAGCTCCTACATTTGTCCTTGATCTTGATCTCTTCTCTTGGAATTGAAGCTTGAATTCTTCTTGAAATACGAGGAGATTATCTGTGAATGTATATTTGATTACTGTAGAGAAAAGGGGTGAAGTCTTGTGAATGCACAAGTCTTCTATTTATAACCCAACTTGTGAAAGAAAGTTGTCTTCAATCTGATGACTCGACAATTGATGGTATGGTAATATGTATAAATGTTAGTATGCTAATTGTATAGGTTTAGCCATTTACTACACGAACTTTGATAATCCATAAATGTTTATTGTGCTTTTGGTCACAGGGTGCTGATGCAATTAATTAGGACTTGAACGAGCTGGGAATGAAGACCCGGGATGGCCAGCACGTAAAATGGGACAGAAAATGAAGTTGGATGGTGAGGAAGCCCGTCGCGCTACACGACAGGGTTTGAGTGGGTCCATCGCGATACGCAATGGACGAGAAAACTTAAAATGTTAACTTTTCCTCCATCGCGCTACGCGATGGACCTAGAGAAGGTTGAGCGTGATACGCGTCTAACGGGAAAAACATGAAAATTGGGGTTTTGATATAATATGAATCTGGACGAACCTTGAACAGTTACCTTGTCCCAGAACAGTTTCTAGGGGCAAAATTCCAATCACTCCAATCACCAAGAGATCATCCCTAATGGTGTTTACCATTAGAATTGAAGATTTATTGATGAAGATGAGTGGCTAGTCTCTTCTAGTCATACCCGGGATGTAGAGTATTGTAATTTTACCGTTTTTATCATGTTTTAATAACTGAATATTTGTATTTGTTGATTATCGATCTATGAACATTGATGTTTGGTATTATTGTGCATTAAGTCGGTTTAGGTTTATTTCAATCAGAACGATTAGTTTGCCAGCTGCTGTGATACGTGTTTCAAAGGGTTGTACTGATTAGTTTGAATGTGATGAAGCATACACTTTTCCTTAATTGAGTTTCACTGACAAGGAACCTTTGGTTACCAGTGCTGTGTTTACATTTGTTGATGCCTAAGGTTTGACTAGTTGGTTAACTAGAATTGGTTGCTATCGATTAATTTGTTAAATTACATGAGATTGTTGTTTGTTACATGCTTGAATCCCGGGTGTGATTTTTCCTTGCTAAGAATTTACAGTTTAATTAATTGATTACTTTATTCCAAACTCAAATCATTGCTAGTGTGATCAGAACTCCAACTTGCTTACTTCATAATGTTAGAAATTAGTTTCACGTTACACTGACAACAGACTCCTTGTGGTTCGACATTCTACTTTCCTTAACTAGCTTAAGGTGATTAGGGACACTTAATTATTATTACTTTTGACTTGATCACGATAGTCTAGTATCAACAGTTGATCCCACGATCGGTTCAATCGCCTGTGACCGTCCCGTCTTATGAATACGAACTTTGTGTCAAGTCCTTTTCTTGTTTTAAGCCTTCACGTCCTATTATGTGCCCCTTTCATTAGACTTTGTCCTTGCACCGTTAACCATATATTTCACCTAAATGGAACAAACACTTTATGGTTTATTCCTCCCATACACTTGAGTTATCCGTATTGATCAAAGTTGGGATTTCTAGGTTGGTTTGAATGGATGATTAACTTAAAGAAGTATTATTCTTTCAAAATTTATTTGAATTTCTAAGTTATTTGGTTAAAAAGTTTTTTAAAGAAACTAGTTATTTTTGGGATGTGAAAAGTTCAAAGGAAGATTGGAAACTTCTCAACCTCTCTCTGAAAATGTCTAAGTATGGAAACCGAGCAAGCTCAAGCTTCCCAGTAAGCTTTTACTTGTCCTAGCAAGGTATCTTGCTTTCCCAGCAAGGTTATCTTCTAGAATTCCTCTTAAGTGTTAACCGAGCAAGGTTCACTTTGTCTAGTAAGGTTGTTCTTCAAGTCAAGCAAGGTTTGTATCCTAGCAAAGTCTTGACTAAAACCAAGCTAAAACCCAATCTAGCAAGGTTTATTCTTAATAAACAATGTTCCCAGCAAGCTTGAGGGAAGTTGATCAAGAAACAACTTAAAGACTTCTGCCGGGCAAGGTTCAAATCCTAACAAAGCTACAGTGTTACCAACGCACTTTGTTTTTCTTAATAAGTTAATATTAACAAAGGGTTGAAGGTATTCCTGATGAACAAGTTTGCTAATGGGACTATCTCGAGCAAAGTTTGATATGGTCAAGGGGATTAAAGTCTGCTAGGTGAATATTTTCTAAGGAAAATATTCTAAGTAAAGTCTGCATGGAGAACTGTTTCCAGCACACTTCATGGTTACCAGGTCTGCTTGACAAAGATACATGCTGCAAAGCTTGCCCGAAGACCTGTTTTACACTTAGCATCTACGCTGTGTTCCCGAGTTCATTTAAGAAAAGAAAAGCAAGGAAAAGAAAATTTTCTTTTCTTATCTTTTCTTTAGGTATTTTCTCTTTTGCTTCAACTCATTTTTCTTCCTAATCTTTACAATTTGAAAAGATACAATTTCTTTTATTTTACTCATCATTTTCTCTTCCCTCCCCTCATTTTCTTTCTTTAAATGAAACTCGGGAACACCTCTTTTAAATTTTCCTTCCTTTTCCTTTCTTAAATGAAACTCGGGAACACAACATATTTTTTCCATCCCTCATTTTCCTTCCCTTTCTTCAGTTAAATGAAACTCGGGAACACAGTGTTATTGTAATACGTTTAATTATGTACCAATGATTCGGGTTTCTATAAGGGGAATGTCAGATGTCAGGGCTAGGCCTATAAAAGGAATATTTAGGGTACGCCTATGAGACGCCTGAACACCTGACACACGCGAATACTGTGATTGACGGCAAACCATATCCTGTATGAAAATCTGCTAAAGATCCTGACATTCCACTTTTATACCCTAATTGATTTTCGTTTATAACCTTCGTATTATTAAATGGAAATCTATTGAGTTAATCGTGTGTTTGTTACTTTAGTGTTCAGTGTGTAGCAATTAAGGTGTTAGTGTTTCTGCCATTAATACTCTAGTGTTCTTCATGGTATAATAGCGTCGTTAACCTTCTTGTCAACATGTCACACACTCAATTTTCGACTAACGGGGTTTTACCGTCAGGCGTGTGACATACCAGGATCAGCCATGTGTCATAACGAACAACCAATTTATAATGGAAAATATTTAAATATTATTGCTCATCATAAATGAGGTAAGTACATTTACAATAAAGTTTTTACATTTGCGGAAGCGTATAATTTATGAAAATATTTAAAAACCCAGAGTGCATGTCAAGACGCTCAGATATAACATTTTATTAAAGACTCCTAGCATAATTCGATGCTTCGTGGGATCCATGCATCCTAGACTCATTTTAACTTCGCACGTGCAGATTAAACACCTGAGAAAGATATGCTAAAACGGGTCAACACAACGATTGGTGAGTTCACAGGTTTGAGTTTAAAAACAAGCTTGTTAAACAAACCATTTAGTAAGTAAACGTTGTAAGAAATAAAGCATGGATAATGTATGCATTAGTAATACCGCTAGTTAATTAGGCTAGCAATCATGTTACATTAGTGTGAGTTCCATTGTGACCGAGGCTGACTTGTTAGTTTGTTGCCACCCACGGAGTCTAATATAAGACTAGTGTGTTTCTAGTAAATGAGACGCCCGGCGACTCCCTCAACCGAGAGCCCCGAGGGGGTTCATCAAACCAAGTAGTACTACCTTTCATTACCAAGCCAATGTACAATTTTTAATGGTCCAATGTGCATGGGGGACTTCAGTTTAAGTGCACTATGTACCCATGAGGTATTAAAAAGTCTACAAATATCCAAAAAGTTTGTATGTTGCATGTTTTCTCCCCCAAAAGGAGTAAGTAAAAAGAGGGGCAGTGAAACTCACCTCGAATGCGGTTAAAATTGAAAGTCAACTGCTTAAGTAAAAGTTGTTCTAGTGCCTAAATCATACAAGCACTATAAGTATTTTTCTAAGCGATTCCTAGAACCCTTAGTATCCAAACAATTCCCTTGTTTATTTGAAGTTTGACCAAAGTTTGACTTTTTGTTGTCTTTGACCAAAGTTTGACTTTTTGTTTGACTTTTGACCAAAAGGTCCAAGTTGTTGACCGTTGACTAAAAAGTCCAAGTCTCGATGACCGAAGGCTAAAAATTGAGTTTTGTTGACCGTTGACCAAAATGTTAACCTTTGACCAAAATATTGACCTTTGACCAAAATGTTGACCGAATGTCCAAAATATTGACCGACGGCCCATTGGTGACTTTTGACTAATTCGTTAGACTTTGAATGATCACATTATGTTCCTAATCACAAAAATCAAGTAATGTACACTTAGCCAATTTTCATACAATCTTATGGCTAATTCTAACTTCTACCACTTTCAACACCTCACAAGTAAGACTAACCACTTAGTCAAATAGTTTTAAGTTGACCCATAAAAGCAAAATTCAATTTACCACAATCAATCTATTACAAATTACAATTATTTTCACTAACCAATATGTTGATCATCCTTAACAAGTTTTCAATCATCAAAACTGATTCTTCCAACCAACCAAAACTTGTAATTTTATTACCAAATAATTCCCACATATTCTTTCAAGTATTAGGTACAACACATATTTTTCTTGTAATTTTCCAATTCACCCAGTTATACTGAATATTCACACTCTACAACAACCTAATTTCAGTCTCTATTTTAACACAGCAGTACACAAATATTTGCCAAAAATATATATTTGTCCAATTGTTGCAAGAAGAATTGGATTAAATTCCTACTTCAATTAATAACATTTCAGAAGTGGAATCACACCTATATCTACTTTCAATCTCAAGTTATATAATTTACAACACAACTCAGAAAATTTATCCTTCAATAAGGATTGCAACCCGATTTTGTAAATTAATAAAAACTAGTCAAACAAAGTCCAAAAATTATGATTCTTGGCTTTTTGAAAACTAGATTCAGAGTACTTAATCATAGTATCAAAAATCAATCAGAAACACTACCGTATCATCAAGTTATACAATCTACAATCTAAAACACTGAATCTATCAACAAACAGATTCAAACCAAAAGTCACAAAAATCATGATGCTTATATCCTTATGATCTTTAATCATCAAGGAACCATTTTCTATAATCAAATCTCATGTATTTCATTATATTACTGATTTATAAAATAATATTTATGTACAAAATGTTTCCATATTTTCTTTTATGACAAGACACACAATTTCTTTTAAAACCATCAAACTTGATCATCTTTTTATTTCTTATGATTTCATATGTTTGGATACTCAATCCCACAATCCCAAATCAAAGAAACATAAATAAAATATATTGAACATGCTTACTTACTTGTTTGATCAATACTATACAACTATTTGTTCCAAGAATCACCCTACTTGATTATGATATTTTGAGAGTGTTCTAGAAAAATAAAATGTATGTGTGTGTGTCGTGACATGGACGGCAAAAAGGGAGAAAAGAAAAGCTATAACATTCATGGCTATTTACTCATCATTAACACAATCATTAAGGCATAATCAATTTTATTAAACTTTAGGTTATGTCATTTTGTTTTTATTACATGTGACATGTTACATTCTATTATAAACATTTTCTAGTAATCATATGTTGTGTACTAATCTTTTTGTTACTTATCATGTAATATATCATAGGTTATGTTATTTTAATTATTCAATTCTCCTAAAACATATAAGTATACAACAACTAATCATGTAGTGTGCAACATAATTTCACCCATCACATATAATACATGTAACATATCATGTGTGACAAGTTTATTATTCTAGTTATCAATAACTAGTCACTATCACTTAGGTCACCAACGACACGACTAACTCAGTGTATGCATGCATGACACTATATGCATGGGAGTTCAATAACTTAGTTAACAGAACTAACTGGGTTTACTGACACAGTCAACAGGATTTAACTAGGTTTAGTTAACGGAGTTAACCTGAAAATGCTGGGTGTCACACAACACCTAGGTGTTTGGTTACGACTGTGATTTAGTGAGTGATCCTAGTGATAGACTTGGGACCGACAGTTATGGGTTGAAGTTCGGTCTCATTTGGTTAAAAAGTAAAAAAAAAACAAATTTTCTATAGGTTGAAGTTTTGGCCTCACTGTGTTCAAATGTTAAAAAAACAAGTTTTTGTAAATTTTAGGTTGAAGTTTTGGTATAATTTAGTTAAAAAGTTTTTTAAAAAATTAGTTTTGGGTTGAAGTATTGGTCTCATTTGGTTAAAAAATTCAAAAGAACAAGTTTTTATAATTCCCGGGTTAAAGTTTTGGTCTCATTTGGCTCAAAAGTTAAAAAAAAAGGTTTTTATAGGTTTCGAGTTGAAATTTTGATATAATTTTGTAAAGACTTTTTAAAAAATTTTAAAAATTAGTTTTGGGTTGAAGTTTCGGTCTCATTTGGTCAAAAAGTTAAAAAGAAATTAGAAGTTCCTGGTTGGGGTTTTGGTCTCATTTAGTTCAAAAGTTTAAAATTAACAAGTTTTTTATAAGTTTTGAGTTGAAAGTTTATTATAGTTTTGGCACAAATTTTATAAAAGTTTTGGAAGGGCAAATATGATGTTTCCATAAACATAAACTTTGAGGTTTAAATCTAAAAAAATAAGTTAGAGGGGCACAAACTGATACTCCCTATAGTACAAGGGTGCGAAGTGAGCATCAGAAAAGGGTATTAGGGTTGTTCATAAGCCGAGCCGAAACGAGTGAGAGCTTGCTTGTTGCTTTGCTCGTTTACAAATCAAACCGAGCCAAAATTAAGAAAGCATTTTCTGTGCATTTTTTAGCCGTATTGAACGAGTTTCTAAGCATTACTTTTTCCTTAAAAATGTATTTTATAATACACAAGTTTGAAGTAGAGTATAATGTGGATAGTATTAAATTAGTAGTTTCAAGAAAAAAAAACATGTAGGAGCTTGTAAATAATTATAATATTGAAGTTTAAAGATGGATATAGTGTTTATAAAACAATTAACAATTAAAATATAATTATTAATATAACAATATATGCATATATATACATATATATATATATATATATATATATATATATATAATTTTCTTGAATATTGCAATACTATATGCTAATTATAATTCATTTTTTCTTACTAAGGTGAAGGGGTGGTGTTGGAGCGGTTATTACCGGTAGAGCCTGTGGTTGAAGTTCTGCCGGTATCACTACGGGAAAGTAATACTGTAACAGTGTAACTTGTAAAACTCGGGTTTTCGAATTAGTATTTTTAAAAACCCGGCCCATTTTGATGTTCGGGTTATATTATTAAAATAAAAATATCGCGCTTATCGAGAAGATTAATTATTAATATATTATTGTTTAATTATTTATATAAATTATATTTATAACTTTCAAGATTTGGCAAAACTTACCTAAACTAGACTATTATCTATTTATGTTTCCATGCCCATACTTCAGGGACTAAAAGTGCAAATTATATATATATATATATATATATATATATATATATATGTTATTTTGAGTTATAGCCCGTTTAACCCAGATCTAACCCAAACCCGATAAACCTCTTTCGCAAACCCGGTTTCAATTTGAGGAGTCTTGGACCTTATTTCTCGTATCCAACTTGGAAATTGAATCTAATCTTATGTTATGAATGCTAAATTCGGCCTGACCAACGTTATAATTAAGTTAATATGATTAAAAGGGATTTGTTTCTTGTATTATACATACCGATCTTAAACCCTAAATTGTTTTACATGTAATCGATTATATAAATCGAATTAAACTTGCGGACACCATATTCTAACCCTAGTCGTCATTAACCCTCTACCTAATTTGATTGTAAACGCTCTGTGTGTGTTCGTTCATCACCCAGCTAAGCTGTCCACAGTTCAATTAATTTATACTAGTATACGACATCGTGCGAGGTAATTAGATAATGATTCTTGAACGCCACCAATCAATGATCAAAAGCCCTAAGTCAAATCGTGCTAACAATCGTTGGTTAAGGCGATTGTTAATTCTAGGGTTTGAAATCAATTTAGGATTTTCTTTGTTTGTTTATATTTAATTAAACTGAAGATGTGACCAGGTTAGACACCAGCCCAGTTGGCTGGTGCACCCATGGTTAAATATGTCAAGGACTGGTCGCGGGTTCGAACCCCAGCCCCCTGTTTTCGTTTATTTTGGCTATTTTAGTGTTTTTGAATTAATAATCATTTTAATTAATTATAATGATAATAATAAATGAATAAATTATATTTCTATAAGAACCGACCCTATTACTTATGTTATTTCCGCATCTTGTTAAAATTTATGTTCATGTGTGCGTAATACATATATATATATATATGTGTGTGTGTGTGTTTGTGTGTGTGTGTATAAGTATATATATACATAATACGACTTGTTTAATGTCTTAAGCTTTATATAAATAAAAATTTATTAAATATATTTAAATGGTTAAATTTACTTTTATAAATACCACAAAAATATATTATATAAATGTAAATTAATTAACTAAGTTATTTTTATGTATTTTATAACCTTTTCATATTTTAACAAGTGTTATGATTAATAATATGATATTGGTTAAATTAAAATCTATAAACTAAATAAGTTTAAATAATATATAATGAAATATTGGTTAACCATCAGCTCTTATATCCTATTCTATTTGTCCAATCCTTACGCTTGTTTCCACTACATGAAAAACGACTTTTAGCCACACATGTGGTCTGAGCGATTTGCCACACTTCGGGTTAAATGTGTGGTTAAAAGGTTTTTTACCACGTTTGAAAACCTTCCAGACTAGTTTTGGCCACACATGTTTTTCTTCATGTGACCATTCTATACCAACTCAGGTACTTTTCGCCACACTTTGAAAAAAAACTGTGACATAAGCTAGCCACATTATAAAAATGTGTGGCGAAATGTGACCTACATTCATAGTTTGTTTGATCTTTGATCGATGTGACCAAAAACACATGTATTAGCCACACTCTAAAGGAAAACTGTGACATTTAACTAGCCACATGTTTTAATAGTGTGGCCAAATGTGATGAACGGCTATTGTATTGATAAGAGATATGTCTAAAAGGTAAAAGATATAACAACTTATACTATGTTGTGTGACCTAATGTCACATTTGTTAGCCACATTTTTAATAATGTGGCGAAATATGACCAACAACCATTGTATTTATTAGTAATGTGGCTAAAACGTTTAAAATATATGGCCACTTATACGAGGTTGTGTGACCAAAGAGTACTTTAGTTTTATTTTTCCTAAGTTTTTTATTGTCACAGATACACTTATTATGTGTGGCTATAAGTGATAAATGGTCACACTTAAATATTTTTAAGTGTGTCCAAACGTAATTAATGGCCACTTATACGAGGTTGTGTGACCAAAAAGTACTTTAGTTTTATTTTTCCTAAGTTTTTTATTGTCACGGATACACTTATTATGGGTGGCTATAAGTGATAAATGGTCACACTTAAATATTTTTATGTGTGTCCAAACGTAATTAATGGCCACTTATACAAGGTTGTGTGACCAAATAGTAGTTAGTTTTATTTTTTCTAAGTTTTTTATTGTCACGGATACACTTATTGCTATAAGTGATAAATGGTCACACTAAAATATTTTTAAGTGTGTCCAAACGTAATTAGTGGCCACTTTTACAAGGTTGTGTGACCAAAGAGTAGTTTAGTTTTATTTTTCCTAAGTTTTTTTTGTCACAGATATACTTATAAAGTGTGGCTATAAGTGATAATGGTCACACCAAAATAATTTTAAGTGTGTCCAAAAGTAATTAATGGCCGTAATTAATGGCGACACGGTGAATTGATGATTAGCCAAGTAATCATTGTCTTTCCGGTTTCCTTGTGCCGCAAATTTCAAATTGTTAGGGAGATGTACCGGTTTCCGATGATGGTGTTTAAATACCTCTCATGGTTTCCGATTTCCTCCACATCTCCTCCAATATTCCAGCAATTCACAATCGACTCATCGCCTTCTTCACAAAAATATTATGGCACCGGAAAATTGGATTATACGAGAACAGGGTGAGGCTCCACCCATCTACAATGACCTCACCTTCTTCACAATTGTTTTCCACTTTGATTCCGGCGCCGTCCGGAAGAATCAAAGTGTGAGGTATGTTGACTTTGTCAACCCTCTAACCTTCCGATACCAACAACTTAACCGAATGGTTAGGTTTCTTGGGTACACCACTGCTAATTATTTCAGCAATGTGATGGAAGCCCGGGGCATCGAGGTCGCCCGGATTGGGTTGAACGGAATCGAGGACTTCAAGGTTGTGTCCGCTTATGGGAAATTCCATACTGAGGTGCACCTTCACCTGCAAAGGCTAAAGGACTCCACCTTCACCTCAGACGGCATGTGGGAGAGGATCATGCCCTCTCTTACTTCAGAAGGGAATGAGATACATATATGGAATCTGATTGTATGACTTAGCTTTTGTAATTAGTAATTAGTTTTTTTATTAATATTGTAATGCATGTAAATTAATTATTAATATATTTTGGTTATCCTATTAACTGTGTTGATGATGCTACATGCATGTCATTTATATATATATATATATATATATATATATATATATATATATATTAATAGAACTAATATTAATATTGATGTAGAATCAGAACTGGAATCTGATGCTAGGTGTTAGTTGTTTTACAATTTAATGTAATTTAAGTATTAACTATAAATGTAATTAATTTCCAAAATTAATTAGCTTGTAAGCGTTTCCAAAGCGTGTGGAAACCATTTTGACATGTAGTATGTAGTTACTCAATAACCAACTATAAAAAACTGAGACTTTAATGAGTGCAATAAAACTACCACTGAAATTTATTAGGCTTATTTATATGTTATGTGACTTCCAAACTTGGCCAAGCAGAAAACATCAAAGGTTTCCACAGATCTTAAACTTCCCAAAGATCTTAAATTTTGATATAATCCCTTCCAAAACTCGATGCCATAACCAGATCTTACATTAGGTTACTGGTGATGGCATTGAGTTTGGAAGGGTTTTTTTCAAAACTGAATTTTATTTGTTTAAAGGCTTCTTCCAAGTCTAAGACCCACAGATGCTTTGGTCAAAGATATAAGTATGGAGGGTACAATTTGGGTATGCAGGTTAGTGAAAATAAGGGCATAATTGTCTTTTTTTAATAAATTTATTTGATAATGTTTTGCAGGAAAACCAGCTGTTGAAAAGTATGCTGAATTATAAGAAGAAGAACAATATAAATAAATAGAGGTTGTGCAAGAAACAAAACCATCAGGCAGAGAAATGATGACTGTCACCGAACCATGAATACCTCTGGACAACATGATGTTGTATTTTATATTTGTTGCTTATTTGGTTTCAACATTACACTTGATGTTTGAATGTGTGTATTTAGTATAAATATATATGTTAGTCGACATAATCGTCATATTCACAGGTTTGTTATGAAACGGGTCAGCTGAAACCCTTGGTATTTTACTGCTGTTAAAGCTTTTAAACCTTGGGTCATTTTGTAATAGGTAAGGTAAACAGCTGGTATGCCAGGTTATAACTTGCAACTAGTTGTGCAAGCTGTTTTTCAGATTATGCAGATTTTTATGTTGTATGTTCTAGTATAAATAGGTGGCTAAAGTGTCTTGTAAAAGTGTGGTGGTATAATCCCTTTAATACAAAAACAGTTTTGTAACCAGCCGAGCTTGAGCTTAAAAAACTACGAAACAAGCCGAGCTTGAGCTTTATTAATTACTAAAGAACAAAACGAGCCAAGCTCGAGCTCGAGCTCCGTATAAGTTAAACGAGCCGAGCTCGAGCCTGGTCATACGAATGAATTCAATAAACCGTTCTGTATAAGTAGTAATAGTATTAAAAACAACCAATATTTCTTTACTTTGAATTAATAAGTAGAAAGTATGTATCGGAACTAAATTTTAACATTATTGACATCTAAATTTAAACTAAACATCGCCATTATGAATAGTTGTAGGCTTTTCCTCAGGCATCCAGTAATCATCCGGGGACTCATTACAAAGAAATTGATTAGGGTGTACACATGGAAATCTATTACCCTCATGAGGGAAAGTTACCATACTAAATTTCTCATCGACCTAGTCATACGAATGTCTATAATTCTTGGGTGGAGTCATGAGAACAACATGCTTTTTTCTATCCAGCTGATCTTGAACATAAACACCTGGCATGCATGCGAGTCCAATATGAACGGATAATCCTTGTGGCCAAATTTGTTTAGGTCGACCGACTTGTAGCCAAGAATATCATATTTGACGTGTTTACGGTCAATCCATCGGCACATGAAGACCGGAATTCTTTTAGTATGATAATCTAGGACCCATATCTCTTGCAAAACCCCATAATAAAAGTTTTGTCCATAGGTCACCACGTCTTTTTTGATGTGCATCTCATCCGCCTCTACACCAACCCCGTTGTTCTGGTAAACTCTACCATCATGAGATTTTGTACGAAATGCAAAACCGTTGATGTCTTATGAGTCGTATTTGTATATGTTGCGATGTGCTCCCTGTGCAATCCACTTTACGGTTTCCGATATAGAACCTGGGGAGACCGCTAGCTCTCTTTCAACCTGAATTTCATTACAAGGATTAGATTTACCTACATTGCAGAAACCATAAAATATTTTTAAAAAATATAGAAGACTTAATAAATAGATCTACCTTGTCACGTAACCAGTCACCAAAATTTAAGGTATGCTCCTTCTCCAGCAACGCTTGTCGTTTACCAGATATTTGGTTTTTCATAGAGTTCTTGTGTTGTCTACAAGTAGGAGTATAATATATTGTGAATTAATATATATATATATATTTAATCTAGAGTATATATGTTAGTAACACTTACTCGATATACGGCGCTATTTTGGGC
Source organism: Bidens hawaiensis (assembly GCF_021521415.1). Lineage (NCBI taxonomy): Eukaryota > Viridiplantae > Streptophyta > Magnoliopsida > Asterales > Asteraceae > Bidens > Bidens hawaiensis. The sequence continues at coordinate 140,920 of NW_027495329.1, read as the reverse complement.
GTATTCTGCAACACATAGAAATTTGCTCTCTAGAAGAGATCAGGAGAAACTTCAACTGATTTAGCGCCTGTGACAGGAATTGTCTCCCCATTATCTCCATGCTTATCATGTGGAATACCAACAGTACTCTTGATGTTTTTTTTGGTATTCTCTGAGAAACTCGATTGTTTCTTCCGCAATGTTCTCCTCAGCAATGCACCCTTTTGGATAAGTTTTGTTTAGCACATGCCCTTTGATAACCTTCATACACCTTTCAAATGGATACATCTAAAGAAAGCATGGTGGCCCACATAATTTTATCTCTCTGACAAGGTGCACGGTTAAGTGAACTATGACATCAAAAAATGATGGAGGAAAGTACTTCTCCAGCAGGAACTGTGTGACTATTTGCTCTTCCTACATCTTATCAAGCTCTTCTACAATGATTTCTTTGCTACAAAGTGAATTGAAAAAAAAACAAAGCCTGATTATAGCATTTCTCATTGAGTCTGGCATGATGGACTGTATTGCAAGGGACAGAAACTGTTGCATATGCATGTGATAATCATGTGATTTAAGGCCTTGTAGCATCTTTTCTTTACGATTCACCAAACTAGAGAAGTTAGAATAATACCCTAGTGGAGCCTTCAGTTTTTACAATGTTTCAAGAAACGTGTCTTTTTCTTGTGCTGATAATGTGAAGCATGCTGCAGGCAGTTCTGTATTGTTGCCATTTGCTTTCGGTTGCAACTCCTTTTTAATCCCTAAAAACTCCAAATCCTTTCTAGCTGTCAATCCGTCTTTTGTCCTACTAGGAATGTTCAACAACGTCCCGACAATACTCTCTGCCACATTCTTTTCAACATGCATCAAATCAATACAATATTGGACAGGTAAATGCTTCCAATAGCTGAGCTATTGGTACCATATGTTGAACTTCTTCAAATATGGCTGTGGCGTTGTGTTATCCCTTTTTTCTTACTCCCACTTAGAGATTCTAATCCCTTTCCCCGTTCACTCTTAATGTTTTTGACTTCGTCATATATCTCTTCCCCTGTTATAGGCTCTTTAGCGGTTCTCATCTCTTCTTTTCCATTGAACGTCTTTGTTTGTTTTCTGAAAGGGTAGTCATGCGATAGATACCTTCTGTGGGCAGCATAACTCTGGTTCTTTGTGTGATAAAGTCAAACACACTGAGTGTCGCCCCAACACACTACACAACCTTTGAATCCACTGTAAGGGCAACCACATAGTGTACCAAGAGTAGGGTAATCATTAATCGTCCAGAACACAATTGCACGTAATGTAAACATTTATTGTTTATATGCATCATATGTTGGCTCCCCGACCTCAAATAAAGATGATAGATCGTCAATTAAAGGCTGTAAAAAACACATCAATATTGTTTCCTGGCACTCCGGATATTAATAAGGAAAGCATGATGAACTTTCATTTCAGACACATCCAAGGTGGAAGGTTGTAAATGACTGCTAAAACAGGCCATACACTGTGGTTTCTGTTGCCTCTATGTACGTCGACCCCATAAGTGAAAATTGGCCTCGCATACATATCTCTTCCCATAGACGAAGATTTCTTGGATCGCTTCTGATGGTATCGGAGTACCTGTCATCTATAGATTTCCATGCTGGTGAATCTGATGGGTGGTGTAAAACACCGGGTTTATTGGTACTCGTGGCGTGCCATGTTAAATTCTCTACTGTGGTCTTTGATTGAAAGAGGCGCTTGAATCGTGGAATAATGGGAAAGTACAACAGTACCTTAGCGGACGTGTTTATGTAAGTTTTGTTAGCCTTCCCATCCACCTTCCGCCTTGACTTATAACAAACTGACATGCTTCCAAATCCTTGTAATCCTTATAGTAAATAATACAGTCATTGATACACACATGTGTCTTTTCGTATCATGAGCCATTGCCTTCATCATCCTTTTGCCCTCATACATATTATTTACCATTTCATTATCTGTAGGTAGCATCTTTTTCAACAATTTCAGAAGTTCATCAAAGAACTTATGAGATACCCCGTGCTTGCTCTTCAAGTTGAGTAGTTGTATTAATGAAGACAACTTGGTGAAGTTAGGACATCCTTTATACATGGGCTTCTCAGCATCAACAAGTAGTTGTAGAAACTGTTGATGCTTCTTGTCGCCTTTGAAATTGTCTTTTGTAGCATTTACCATTTCTACAGTTTCACAGGCATTTGTTGGAATGTTGGTGTCAACAAACCCAGTATTATTATCATAATTAGTTGGAATGCTGGTGCAGGAAATCCCAAACCCAGTATTATTAAAATTAGTTGAAATGTAGGTGTCGGCTTCTCCATGTTTTATCCAAGTAGTATAATTCTTATCAATTCCAAACCTGTACAAGTCATGCTCTACATCGTCTACATTAAGAGATACGTGGTTCACACATCGAACACATGGACATGAAATAGAAATTGGTGGTGATTTCTCATTGCAATTACGAACTGCATAATTTAGAAATGCCTTAACAACATCTTTATATGCTTTACTGCACCTGTCACCTACTAACATCCATGACTTATCCATCTTCCAAGAATTTTTTTATTAACTGTGTCATCAACGATATATTTATATATATATATATATGTATAGATATATATAGAGAGAGAGAGACCAAGGTTAAAATAAGAAGTAGATTTATCATAAGAAGTGTAGAAAGTGTGTTTTCACCACTATATCTATTAAAACACACCGAACAAAAAACACACTTTCCATATCCACCGTCAGATCAACATATCTAACGAACCAGATTACTTCTTACACTTCTTAGACAAACTCCACTTCTTATTTTAACCTCATCCTATATATATATATATATATATATATATATATATATATATATACTAATTAACGTCAAAAAATGTAACTGAAATTTTATCATGTATGACATTAAAAGCATTAATATTGGGTACAATAAATACACTACCTCAGATTAATGAAGTTTTTTGGTAGGATTGAGTAGCCGGCATCAACTAATTGATGAGAGTTCAATAAATACACTAGAAGATTTATTAGGGTTTGGTGAGATTGTGAGATTTTATTTGGTCAATTAATTGATTTGGTGAGATTGTGAAATTGATAATTCGATTAATTGGCGGGTAAAAATGAAAATTTTAAACATCGAAATTTTGTTATAAAAAAATTAGAAGAGGTTCTATTATGTTCTCAAACGGTTGAGGCCCATGTGATTATATAAATATTAGAAGAGTTTCTATTATGTTCTCAGGGTGTAGCTCAAACGGTTGAGGCGCTTGTGATTAAACATAGAATGCAAACTTCGCGGGTTCGAAACTCAGGAACATATTTTTATTAAATTTTTATATTAACCTTTTTTTGGATGAAATAAATACATTGTGTACGGTCAAATATCCCATTTTGAAAACACTCAAACTAAACTACTCATTAAAAGGCCTTTAAATCCGTCAAGAAACATAAAAATACATCATAATAGCTGGTCTGAGATCGTAACAAAGTTTCTTGGCTTTTTTTACTTTGATTACAAAACTAATTAAAAGCCCTAAAAACAACAAGGAGCAAATAAAATACAATTTCTATTGGCCTAACCTTCGGTTTCCGTAACCATGTTTTTCTTTCCTTTTGTACTTTTTATTACTTCATCCATACTTTTTTTTTTACTTTTTAGGAAGGGGGGGGGGGGGGGAGGGGGTAAACGGCGCCCTCTACTTCTACTTCTAACTAAAGGCCAAGAGCCAGCATTGCAAGCAAATAGAGAGCCTCCGCCCGGTTTCGAGCCGAAAGAGTACCGGCAGTTTGAGTCGCGAAATGGCCGCTTGCTTAACCTCATTTTTCAAGATTAAAAACGAATTCTCTCTCTCTATATATAAAATATAATTCTTTATCTATCTAAAAAAAGATATTTCTAATTTTTTCTTTTCCAATTTTTCATTCATGGGGAGAGGAAGAAGAAAATAGAGCAAAGGCCTCCTCTTTCCGTTCGCTCTTCCCGAAGTGAGGGAATTGCATGTAGAGATCTGTAGGGGCTTATAGTTTAATTGGTTGAAGGGGCTTATAGTTTAATTGGTTAAAATGTACCACTCATAAAGGTGATATTGTAGGTTCGAGCCCTACTAAGCCTACCACCCCCTGCTCTTCTCTTTCAGCCCTTGCTGGTGAAAGTCTTAGAATGAATGCTGGCCTAGATAGAGGAATAAAAACTAGCTCGACCGGAAGGGAGAGGATATGTGAATCAGTAACTGAAATGAAAGCTGGAGTCAGACAGTTAGTTGGAAGCTAGGATGAAGAAGTAGGAAGGGGTATTCGAAAGGCTTTGAGAAGAGGGGCAACAGTGAAGATGCCGAGAATGGCCGTGTCTATGGGGATTACCAGTCTTAGTAAGAATTTGTTGTAAATACATGTGAGGGAGGAATGCCCACATTAAGATTTTTCACTTTTAAATCTGATTCAATCCGTGAAGCTACATTCCTTTAAAGTTGATCCTCTAACGACTAATTTGCCCTTATCAAGATAGAGATTATGTTTGTACATCTTGTGCACCCATAAGATCTTGTGGACGAAACACAATTAGACCATATAAATAAATCACATTTTTTGCCCTAAGTTAAAAAATAGAGTTTAGTGTCAACAATCAACATAAAGACGGAATGAATTCCAACATTATTTTGATATGCATAATTGTAGATACTCCGACCTGAATTTTTGTTGGTCCTAGATGTTCTTAGAATGGCTTCTTGCTACAAAACAATAAACTTGAGATCGACTGCTTCTCTTACTGGATATTGTGGTCCACGATGAGATTTCTTCCATGGAGATCGATTGCTTCTACAAGTGGTTTATTAAGTGTTTTATTTTATAGTTTATGGGGTGAAAAAGGATTTTTTTAATGAAAACAAAGTAAGAATATATATAAACCATTGGATTTAAGATCTAGTGGATGTGACTGAAGGTTGATAAGGAGAAAAGGGAGTCATACCTTAAAATATCTTTCTCTTTTAAAACCTTGCTCGATAAAATCACATGTTGCAAACCTTGTTCAGAAAAGTATATTCACAAAGCTTGCTTGGATAGTTTTCAAAATTTCCAATAGTTTCCTAGGAAGCACATGTTGCAAACCTTTTAGGAAACTATTTTTTATGCCCTTCTTACCATTCTTAGGAAATTATTTTTTTTATTTGAACTCTTTTATATATATATATAGGATAGATCACGCGAGAAGTGATATTATAGCGAGAAGTGCGAGAAGTCGATCTTAACCATTGATTATCCCCTAGTTGTTCAAAGCATTAATTCCCCTAATTACTCCTAGATTATTCTTCATATTAAATCTTGTAGAAAGTTACAAATTTTAGAAAAGATAAATTTACTTTTATATAAGAAAATCCTCTAGAATAATTTTAACGAAATATAATCGAGAGAAAATTTTATACACTCATGGTTTCATAAGGTTTATTTGAATTTTCTTTTATGTGCTTACATATGAAAATAAATGTATATGTAGGTGAATTGTAATTACTTCATCACGTACGCAAGTAACACAATAATCTGCATATAGCTCATGTTTAATTATACAACTTGTTAGTTATATTTATTTTTATCAAAATGTAACTCGTATTACAAACATAACTTATTTTCATCTACAAAAATTTTGTTTCTTTTGTTTTCACCAACAGATAACTAATATTTACCTACGTATAACTCGTATTCACCTACACATATTGCTAGTTCATTGTATTTTCACCTACATAAAAATAATATTCACCTACACATAACTCGTATTGCTTACACATAAAATATAGATTATAGAATAATTAAAATAAAAATAAATAACATGGTGTGTTCCTACGTTGCGAATATTTTACAAGTTTAGGATAATACTATTAATTGTATGTGATATCATGAACATGTTTTGTTTGTGTAGGTTAATTATGAGATCTGCGTAGGTAAATACAAATGGCTAGGCTATAACATGAAGTAATGAAATTTGTATATATAGGTTAATATTGTGATTTGTATAGGTTAATGTAATATTTTTGTAGTATGAGTATGGTGGTTTTGTTTTATGTATTTTTTGAAGATTAAATCAAATTAAAAAATAAAAATAAATGTATAGTCATTTGTAACTTAACATTAATTAGTATTAATTACCAAAATAAAATCCTAAACTTTTTATTAATTACTTCTACAATTAAATAATCCAAAGTTAAATAGAAAAAATTGGATAAATTGGATGTGGCTCAATGGTAGAGCACTCACTTCACAAGTTAGAGGTAAGGGGTTCAAACCTCACTATCACCAATTTATATGGGAGATATGAGGGATTGACCCTGACTTGCCAGGGTTCGAGTCCTGATCTCACCAGGTTTTACCGGCTCCTTGCTGTCGTGCCATTTGGCGGGTGTGGTGGTCGGGTTTTATCTGGTGAATCCCTCAATAGGTGGACCGCTAGGGGCTCCGTCCGTCCGGACTAGTGGCCGGCTCGGGCTACCTTTAGCTAATGGGGGCCGCGTACAGAGTACCCGGCGTTACTTAGTTCGTCGTAAAAAATAGAAAAATTTGGATTGGTTAAAATCTCTTCTCGCACTTCTCACCATAAGAACACTTCTGAAATGATCCAAAGCGTGTTACTAGAGTATTAGAATATTTATATATGTTTTTCTACATAAGCGTGTTATAAGCGTATTAGACTTTGATTCTTGTTTCCAATTAATCAAAAAAACATCAATTATTCAATAACTGATTTTGTACATAAGCGTGTTACTAGCGTAATAGACTCGTTTGAACAAATATATAACAAATTTTAACTTAATCGTTTACAAAGTGTTTTTTGTTTTATTTTTAGATTTAACAAAGTGTTGTTTACGATTTAGATAAGTGTATCACAAGCGTTTTTTATAAAGTGTTTTTTGTTTTTACAATTTGTTTTAAGATACTCTATAATTACCATTCATTAAAAGTTCTCATACAAAAAGCACCATTACAATACAACCCATGAAACAAAAGAAGAGAGAAACAAACGTCACCCATACTCCGCCTTTTTCAAGAGACATCCTTGCTTTCACCATGTTTTTCACGGTTTTTTGTCACAAGAATACATATTTATTATCTTTTTGAAAATGTTAGTGTGATTGAATTAAAAAATAGATGTACAAGAAACTATAAAAGTAAAGCATTTAAAAACTAACCAACCAACATTCAAAACAACAGACTAAAAAATGTATCAATACAACCATTCAAAACCACATTTAAAACATTTAAACACTAACCAACCATACAAATAGTTCCCATACAAATAGTTGTTTAATGAAAAAATTGAAAAAGTTTACAAAATTTACAATAATATAAAACTTTTAAAACATGTTTTTCAGGAGAGAAAATGTTAAGATTCATTTTATATTTTTTATTAACTTTAATTGTGGACCACATGATTCAAACTTTAATTAAAAACATGTGGTTAAGAATGAGTTTCTAGAGTTTTCACGACTCAAGTGGGTTTTTATTCTATCCAATATAGGAGGGTTTAAACTTTGTATTAAACCTTAACTAGAAATAAATAGTAATATAACAAGAACCACATTGTTAACCCTAGAAAAAACAATACCTACATTTAACGTATATATAATATTATAGACAAAGTTACATAAAAACGTTCAATAATATAGCTTATAACACACGACCATGGGTTAAAATGTCCTATAGCACCCACAGACCATAAGACTTGTAAGCTAGTTTTATAGATGTCGAGATCGCACTATTTGTCAGTTTATTGGATGTGATCTATTGGTGACATGTTTTATATATGGTATATACTACATGGCTAGCTAAGTCAATGTCGTATCATCATCCCGGTTTATAAATATGGGCTATAATCATCATCATCATCATCATATTAATTATCGGAATCATCATCATCGTCGTCGTCGTCATTATCATCTTCTAGGTAATCATCATCACTATATGTGTTATGCTGATGATCAACATCGTAAAGTTATCATCATTATCATATGTTATATTGTCAGTGATCAACATCATATGGGTTATCGGAAACAAAACACCCAATATTAGAGATCATTGTTGGCACCATCTTATAAATTGTTGTCGTCATAAAATGACATCATCAGTCGTACGGGCTACCAGCAGTATGATCATCGTATACGTTATCATGGTCATCGTCGATCATATGGGTTACATATTGTGATCATCATAGACATCATGATCATCGTACGAGCTATAGTTGCCATCGTATGGGTTAGCGTAAGCAAACCGTATCATATAGGTTATCAACATCATTATGATAATCACCACTAAAACGGGTTGTCATATCCATGTATTCATGTGGGTATTATTATATTAGCATCGTCGTCATCATAATTGGGTCAATCATCATGGTCATCATTTGGGATAGCACCGTCATCGTCTCATGGGTTACATATCCTCAATCATACTACACACCACCCATTGCCACCATCCACCGGCAACATTCGCCACAACCACTGGCACCAACCACCACCACCTCCAGCACGAACCATAACGACCTCCAGGACCAACCACTAACCGCACACCACAACCACCCACCAGCACAACCACCCACCACCCACGACCCACCACCACCACCACCACCCACCACACCTCCGCCACCGCCACCATCACCACCGACCTCTGCCACCACCACCCACTACCCACCACCACCACCCACCACCACGCATCAGCCACCACCACCACCACCCACCACCACACATCCGCCACCACGAACCATCACACGTCCACCACCACCACCGACCTCTGCCACCACCCACTACCCACCATCACCACACACCACCATACCTCTGCCACCGTCCACCACCATCATGACCACCTGAACCCACCACCACCCACTAATATTATATATATATATATATATATATATATATATATATATATATATATATATTACTGTACAATAATACCTAACCGTACGATTAAAATTTAAAAGCACACGCCTCAGCTTATTTTAAAAGGGTAAGTTCGTCAAATAATTACCCTAAAAACCGCCGATAATTATTCCCAAAATTATTCCCAAAATTCAACTGAACCTCACAAGTAAATCAATATCCCTTAAAACCGTAGACGATTTGTTTTTAGTGTGAAGCACAAGGTCAAAGCACAAGCACAAGCATAAGGAGAAAATGAAGAGCCCTAACTTATCTACTTCTGGAATGGAACGAAGGTCGAAGCACAAGCACGATAGGTCTTAGAATAAATATGGAACATGTGTTAATTTATGATTTTTGTAGCGTTTTAGGTTTAATTATTCTTAAAATGTAACCGTTGTGAATTTAACCATCATAAATTGAGTTTTGCAAAGCATTTGTTTAAATCATCCTATGTAAATCCGCCATCATGTATTAAAGCGTTTTATAAGCGTGTTGTTGTTGTAATACATATCTTTGTTTTTTTAAAATCTATGTGTAATATTAAAGCATGTTGTAAGCGTCTGCTAAGCGTGTTATATCTCTCGTATGAGATTTATCAATGTGATGTTTTATAAGTGTTTGATAAGCGTTTTCAATTTATTGTATTATATGTTTTCTATTTGCTTGTGATTCGTGTTGTTATCCCCTACCCCCATGTTTTATTGTATGTATGTGATTCAGTTGTCGAAAAAAACAAGACTGATAAAAGGAAGACTAAAAAAGTTGCTCCGGTGGTGAAAAAGGTGAAAACAAAACATGTTGTGGAAGAAGACTATGATTCAAACCATGAAAAAAAAATTAACAGGTTATTGTCAAAGCGGAAAGAGGTGGAAGACAGCACCTCTGACCCGGCTTTCAACGTCTGAAAAAGAAAGCTATTAAAGAAAAGAAGCCAGCCGAGAGGACATTAAGAAAACCTTTTGTTGAATTTGTAGACAAAAAACTGAAAAACAGATGTGCACCTTATAATATTGTTGGTGCAGTGAAGGCAATGACCTCTGCCCAAAAAACTTGTCTAGAAGAAATGGGTTTCGGGTCAATGTTAAGACTTCAAGTAACCCAAACTCCAACAACTTTGGGATATTGGTTGCTCATGAACTATGATAACCGTTTAAATGAATTGAACATTGGAAGCGGTGTTATTAAGATAACACCATAAAAAGTACATGAAGTGTTGGGGATACCAATGGGTAAGATTCCAGTTTTAGACAAGAGTAGACAAAGATTAGGGGATGATGTTACTACAGATTTGTTCAAAAATCAATTCCCGAATCCAAGAGTATGTATAAAGCATGTGAGAGAGAAACTGGCCGCGGATTAAGGAGTTGGTGACCTGTTTAAGATTAATTTCCTTATGTTATTCAACACCTTTTGTATAGGATTTATCCCAAATCAACAATAGTTAACCAACGATTCATCACCGCAATTGATACAACCTCGGATATTACAAATATGGACTGGTGCAGCTATGTTATTCAAAACTTGAAAATGACAAAGGAAGACTGGAGAGCTATCAACGGTAAATACAACGGTCCGCTCACCTTCCTTGTGATGCTTTACACGCATGAATACCAGATAAAATATGGTCCATTTGGGACACCCGTCACAACGGCTGTAGTCAACTACATAACAACAACTATTCTTAATAAGATGGAAAAAACTTGGATAATAATGGTTCTCCCTTTGAAGAAGATGATGGAAATGATGAAGATGAGGTATATGTTACAGTTGTGTTGCAGATGCTACTAAGGTTGCTGCTGCTGATGTGACATTTACTGTTGACGGGAAGGGGATTGATGAGGCTACTGTTGCGGCTGCTGTTGCTGTGACAGTTAGTGCTGCCAGGAAGGTGCTTGATGAGACTGCATGTGGTGGTACATATGGTGATGCCAGTAAGCCTGGAGTTGAAGAAAACACTGCAGCTGCGGAGAAACAAGAACATGGTGAAAAACTTGTTATTTTCATCTCTTATCTCAATATGTATTTCATCTAATGAAATGTTTATATAACAACATTATATATATAATCAAAAACTGATGGCCAAAGTGCGTCTAAAACAGATAATGCCGATCAAACAACTGAGGAAGATTTGGATAATGATGATGACATTTATTTACCTTTAAGTTTGCAAGTGCCATTGGGAACACACACCCAGGAGGTGGTTGACTATTATTTAACCCCATTACAACTGTCTGGGATATCTGCTTACAGTCTTGGAATAAGGCAATGTTTTTGAAAATGGTTTTAAATTAATAATAACTATATTTTCTTTTTACAGTCTTGGAATAAGGCAATGGATAAAAAGTTGAAGAAATTTGATAAAATTTGCTCAGAGATCAACGAGTTGGTCTGTGAAGAAAAGGACAAACATCTATCTAATTTTAAGATCTTTGCTAGATGTTATGAATGGGAAGATAGATATACTAATAATGTGGTCCCTAAAATACAAGAATCTGACACCAAAAAAAACAACTCACTCTTTAATTTAGGTGAGAAAAAAATTATATTTTCTTCTTTCAAGTTTCTCTTTCTCATTACAAAACTATTTTTGTTTAAGTTGAAGGATTCCAATACTTATACAGTTGCAACAATAGATTCAGTTGATTCAGATGTTGGTGTTGGTGATCAAGTGGGTGCTCAAAAAGGTATTTGGGCTATATTAATTATAAGTATAATTAAAACGCTCATGAAACGCTTATGCTGTTATTGATATAGTTGATAATGTTGTTAATACAGTGGTTGATCCAGTGGTGGCTGATCCAGTGGCTGATCCTGATGTTGGTGTTGGTGATCCAATGGCTGATGCAGATGTTGGTGTTGGTGATCTAGTGCCTGATCCAGTGGCTGATGTAGGTCAAGAAAACAATGTCTCATGCGCCGATATTGATAAAGTTGTTTGTACAGTGGTTGAGTGGGCTCAAGAAAGTATTTAATTACAGTTACAATTATTTTTAGTCAAATTTAAAAACCCGCGTGTTTAAAAGACTTAATTGTTTTTAAAATTTGAATGAAAGTTACACCACTTGGGTCAAAAGAAGAAAATGTTGAGCATCTGATGCAAATGCTCAAACGTGTAATAGAATTAGTGAAGAAAATGTGGAGCACGCCGGACTGTCAACAACTATAACTTCATTACACTGAAATCTCAGTATCTTCATAGAGAGGTTGACGTATCCACTAGTGTCAAAGATGATGAACAAATAATTTCAGAGTATATATATTTTTGTCTTGAAGACATTTGGGAGGAGGTCTACAAGTCTACTCACGCAGAATCGTTCAAGGTGATATTTGAAAGCTACTATCCTGGCATTTATATAACCACCAATGCAATGAAAGCTACTGTCCAATTTATATGAAGAAAAGAAAAAAAAATCTGCAACATAATCTAATTTGAAAGCTACTGTCCAGATTCTTTGCCACAAGCACTGTGCTGGTACTTAATCTAATTTTTTTGTACAATTATAAAACGCTCAATAAACTCTTTAATCATCTTCATTTTAGTTATTATACAGACAAGTGACCATTTTGTTGAGTCAAGGGGTTACACAGACAAACAAAGACCATTTTATCAAATGAAATATGAAGAAAAGAAAAAATATGCAACATAATCTAATTTTTTTGTACAATAATAAAAAACGCTCAATAAACTATTTAATCATTTTCATTTTAATTATTATATAGACAAGTGACCATTTTGTTGAGTCAAGGGGTTACACAGACAAACAAAGACCGGATGTGTTTTCAGACAACATGTAACATCCCAAATTTCTAAAAGTAATACTAATTATATTATTTAATATGAATGGAAAGTTTACTCGGGTTAGCAGACAAATAATAAATAAAGTAGGAGTTAGTATGGGTCGGGCTAGTGTTGGGTAATGGATATGGGTTATGGACTTGGGATAATAAGGAAGGAAGATGGACTATGGGCTCAAGCCCATGATCCATAATATTTAAGCCTTAAATCACCCTATAATCCTTTCATTTCACATATTCCATACACCACCCAAAACACACACATAGCTCTTTCTCATCCTAATTTCTCTCTCTAGCCGAAACCATGAGGAAGAACAGATTTCTAACCCAAGGTAATGATAGTATGATGTTGTATGAACTCAAACCCGTTAGATTAGTCACGAAACGATGAGCCGACACCGTTAAACCGTTGAAGTCACGAGATCAGGGTGGAATCGTGTTTAAACCGAGCATAAGATGAGCTTAGGGATCACGCTAGCTCAGATCTGGATCAAACGGGACGAAAAACGGTGAAAACGGTGGTGAAACAAGCGAGATCCTGTTATTCCAGTGATGGCGGCGCCGGAAAGGCGGCAACGGAGTTGTGGGTACGAGGATGTCAGAGAATTTTCTGACACTCTGACCTAACCCTAATTCTCTATGTGGAATTAACGAATTAAAGGTAATTCGTTAACGGAGGTTTGACGAACTAGCTTTAATTCGTGGACCGATTCGTTAATGAAGGAATGACGAACTAGCTCTGATTCATTAAGGAATTATAACGAGCTAAACCCAATTCGTTAAGTAGTTCGTTAAGGGAGAACTGACGAATGAACCCCAGTTCGTTAAGGTTCAATTCCCTACAGAAGGGCTAGTTCGTGATGAGGACCAGTTCGTTAAAGGTCCAATTCGTTATAGGGTTCAGTTCCCTATGAAGGTTGATTCGTTATAAAGTAACGAACTAGCCAATTCGTCATAATGAACCCCCGGTTCGTTAAGGACTGGATAACGAACTAGAAGTTTGGCAGAATTACAGAATGGTCCCTGGACTTGTGATAGAATGATATAACTACATAGTAGCCATTGGACTTTGATAATTTATGAAAGATACCTTTAAAGGTTAATGGGTAATGATTAACTAACCGGGAAATGATTCAATGAAGTAAAACCGGCTTAGACGCGTAAGACTAATTAAGTAACAATGAAAGTGGCTAGAGTAGTATGTAATATTGCAATTATTAAACAGTTAGTCGTGCACAGCTCAAGAAGGAATAAGCAATAGCGGAAGAAGTATCCGAGTTTAGGTGAGTTTCTAGCCCCATTTCCTTGTTATATTTTCGGGGTTGTGTGCATACTCGATGTGAAATCTGAATACACTTACCTTAAGTGGTAAGTGTATTTTATAGATGATATACAAGGTAGCTATAATATAATGCTTGTCGGTACGTGAACGATCTTCAGATATTGCACGTATCGTCAAAGATAGTGATTGTCAAGTGGTTATAATGTGTATGATTTTTATGATGTGACTTGCCTATTATGTAAATATTGAACTGATAGGAAGTGGGTTATAGACAAGTAGAAGTAGAGTGGGATAGAAGTGGATAGGGGTCTAGTAAGAGTGTTAAAGTGGCAAAGTGGCACAACGTTATTCGTTATTAAAGTGGCAAAGTGGCATAACGTTATTCGTTATTAAAGTGGAAAAGTGGCATAACGTAATTCGTTATTAAAAGTGGCATAACGTTATTCATTATTAAAGTGGCTAATCCGTAGGGGTAAATAAGAGGTTAAGTGGTAAGGTGAGCAGGTCAGAGAGTGGGCTATGTGTCTTCGGTTATGTATATAATGCATGTAGTGGTTGTATGATAACTTGCTTGATTAACTAGAACTCACTCAGCGTAGCTGACTTTTAGTATGCACGCAGGTGAATATGTTTAATGAGCTAGCATGAGGAGGGTACATGGCATGGATTGGACGGCGGGCATCTGAAGATGGAAGAAATGATGTTTTAAATATAATGTTTTGTGATATGGTATCAAAGAAAAGATCAAACGTTTTGTAACAAATGATTAAAGTTAACGTTTCCGTGAAAGTTTTAATTTACTCTGATTGTAAGAACTGCGTTTATGAGTAAATCCGCGTTAAAGTAGGGCTACCGGGTTCGGGGCCTTACACAACATCGAAAAAATGGCAATGTTTAGAATAAAATCACTCAAGGAGGTTGCTATAATGCTCGTGCCAATTCTACAACACGATCATTTCTATGTGGTTGCCTTCAATCTTCAAACATGAGTGATAGAATTACTTAACAACGGTGCAAATCAAGAAATACCAGCTAATGCAAAGTTTAAAAGCTTAGAAGACAAGTCAAAAGCAATTAGAGAGAATTTTGAAGAAAGATACAGAAAGACTCTTGATATACTGGTAAACATACATACCTGTTATAAAAAATGTCAAAATACTTATATTGCTTTTTATTTTGTTTAGAAAAACATCTTTTACATGTATCTTAATACAATCAAACACCCCGTTGCTCAGCGAATCCAAGTAGCAACAATCAATAGATTGAATATGGGTTAGAGAACAAGAAATAATGGAATAGACTGTGGTATTTTTGCTATGAGACACATGGAAAAATATAATGGGAAGAAACCATGGGGTGTAATTTTTTCAAGGAAGGCCGTAAACAACAAAAGCAGCTAAAAAGGTGGAGGGCAAAATTATTTGGGCAAAATCCTCCTCTCGGATGTAAACCAACACATAAATACTCTTATCAATAAAGAATAGGTATTCCATGTAACTAACAACATTGTTTTAACCGGAGAAGAGTTGATTGTTGAACTTGAGAAAAGGCAACAACAAATTTAAATAATTTCAAAACTGACTGCTATGTATTTTAAGATACTTGTTAGATGTTATGATATAGACTTATGGAGATCTTTAGTCTTAGTTACAACTTTGTAATGTAAGTTAATAGTTTACATGTTGAATCCATGTTTTAACACAAACATACAAATTTATTATTACCAAAACACATATAAACACACCATCACTACATCATAAACACTCATGAAACACCATCACATACTAATCTCTGAGTGACATAAGAAACTTCAACTTCAATTCCATTGAGCAATTCAGTTCAAGAATTGCCTTGCCCAAAAGCTTTAACTGGTCAAGCTCTTCCTGCCCTACATCAACCATAAACAAAACAGCAAGATCTCGGATAGTACTAACGGGTATTAGAATAAGAACCTTTGCAATGACATCCATGGCATCCAAGTTATTGTTAGTCTTTACAAATTCTTTAGTAAGAGTTTCCCGACAAGTTTTATCTGCCTCGATTTGATCCTCAATCTGCTTCCTGAGGACATCCTTGTATGATATGGATGATGATGATGATGATGTTGACGAGCAATCCACTATTAACTAAAAACAATAATTTAAAATTATGTAGGTATATGAGCTTTACATATGTAGTGTAGGTATGTATAACCAAAAGGCTCACGGATCAAATAGTTAATATGTAAGCAAAATTATTAAACGCTTATAGTACGCTCACAAATTAAAGTACACCCCCAGACGAATTGTAACTCTGTAAAAAAAAACCAAAGGGTGTCCCACGCTTGGGAAACGCTCACACTTGTCTCATGTGATTTTTTTAAATTAGAAATTAATTTTATTTATATCACCTGTCAAAATTGGGAAAAATATTTCTATATTATACACTTTTCAAAATTAATTTGGGAAATTAATTACGTTTATACATACTCACATGCCAAAAATCTTGGAAATATATTTATGTAATGATAGCATACATTAAAGTTAATTAAGATATAAAAAAACTATATCTCACGCTTGTAGTACGCTTTAAATAAAGTATATCTTACTAGATAGACTACAAATCAAGTTAACTACATTAAATTACAATCTCAACTACCAAAAATTAAATTTTAGGTCTATATAATTTTGTTATTCAATCACACTAACATTTTTAAAAAGATAATAAAAATGTATTCTTGTGACAAAACCGTGAAGAACATGGTGAAAGCAAGGATGTCTCTTGAAAAAGAGACATCCTGCAGGTTGTTGAAGACAACTGAAGAGACTAAGGCTATTCTCGCCGAAGAAAAAACAAAGACAGTCGACTCATGTAAACTCTTGTTGATGGAACCAGACACTGAGTTTAAAGCAAAGGCTGTTGATTATCTGAAACAATAGTCTGCATGCTACGACTCAGTTTATGGGACTCTGGTTGACAACGTAACTAGGGTGTCAACCAACATGAGTTTTAAGGAGCTGGGGTCGGAGATTGTGGACAAGGCGGAGTGATGGTGATGTTAGCTTCTCTCTTCTTGGTTTTATTTGTGATGTATTGTAATGGTACTTTTTGTATGGCATCTTTTGATGAATGGTAATTATGGATTATCTTATAATGTTTTCTTAACATGTTTTATGGATCATCTAATGGCTATATCTTTCTTTGTTAAAAACACCTGTGACATGCTTATCTAAAAATAAAACAAAAAAAAGACTTTGTAAACGATTAGGTTAAAATATGTTATATATATGTTCAAACGAGTCTATTACGCTTGTAACACGCTTATGTACAAAAACATATATAAATATTCTAATACCCTAGTAACACGCTTATGTACAAAATCAGTTATTTAATCAATTTGAAATCCCCTTTAATTTAAATTAAAAACTATGTCATATGCCATTAATCTATTTGTTGCAAATTGGATCCAAATTAAAAGGGAGGCAAAAGCTCCAAATTGGTTAAAATATCCAAAAACTCCAAATTAGTTCAAATATCCAAAATCAAAATTACACTCCAAATTATTAAAAAACTTTTCCACTCTACAAATCAAAATTACACTCCAAATTAATAAAATACTTTTCCACTCCACAAATCAAAATCCTTGCACTCAAATCCTTGCATAGAAGAGAAACAATCGAAGATGAAGCTTATTGATAAACCAATTATCGGTGAAGAACAAGATTTATACTCCGATGAGGACGCTAAATCAGACCACCATGGAGGATACTCCAGCGAGGAACCCAACGACAACGTTCAAGGAGACGACGATATAGTGACGGAGTCTATCGAACCCATCAACAGTTTGGAGGCTATTGAACCCATCAACAGTTTGACTACTACGAAAAAACATACAAGGGGGTTGACAAGGTTAGCTAAAATACGTACCGATTATGTTTCCAAGTTTTTTAGGGGATGTTGTAAGGGAAATGGTTGGCTTGAGACATTTAAGTTGGAGGAAGGTCACAAAGGAGCTTAGAGATAAGTTGTGGGAACAAATAACGGTTATTCTTTATTTTTATTTGTACATTTTATGTTTGTAGAAATAATTTACTGTATTATATTATGCAGAAATATTTTGAGATTGAGGCGTGTCACAGGCCTTCTATGATGAATCGGCTCGGTCACCTTCTTCGGAATTTCCGAAGAAAAATGTATGTCAAATAAACTATGCCGAACATCGGTAAACCCCTGAAGCTGAAGGCGATGCCCAAGGGACACAGGAAGATGATCAGGCAAGAAGACTTGGATCGCTTCGTTGAGTACACACTATCAGAGAAGTTTCAAGCATATATCCTCTACTATATAAGGTTTACGTTTTTTTAAATATAATGAAATGATTATAATGTGTGGTTGAAGAAACAATCGGCTTCAAACAAAGAGAGCTCGAGCAAACAATGGTTTTGATAATCACATGGGACGAGGGGTTTATACCTACCTTCGAGAGAAACTGGTAATCACCTCACTCTCTAGTTCAATGATTTGTTGGTTATATGTCTAATGCATAACCTTCAGCTGCTTTCTCTTGAATATTTTACAAAGTAAAAAACAAGGAACTTGCACCGGATGAGATGCCCGACCATGCATTAATGTAGATGAAAGCAAGAGAGGACAAAAATGGTGCATACAAGAGTGCTGTTGACGAACGCATGGCAACCAAATTAGTATGTTTTAGTATTAAACTTTTTAAATCATGTTAAAGTCAATTCATTGCCACACATACACCCTTATATTGGCGTCTTGTCTAACTTGTCTCAACACAAGATGGTTAACTGCAGTACTACTTAATCCATCAGTTATTTATTTACTTATAGTAGTTTATCAAGTACTAGGGATATTGGACGGGATATTATTTACTGGGTGTGATTGGTTTATTTAGTTAAACATGTACTAGTATCGTTTCACTAACATGAACGAAATGCAAAAAACTACTGTTTTTAAAAACTGCTGTTAAGAAATCTGACGTTTTATGCTTGTAAGGAATCGACAGTTTGACATTTGTTTTCTTGCAGGTTCATGATGAACAACAAATCGCCTCCAGAGCCTTGACACTAGAGCCGTGCACTGATGCCGTCACCTTAGTGCTTGGCAAAGAGAAATGTGGGTTTTTAAAAGGGATTGGGTACGGATTGACAATAGGTAAATATTGGTGTGTGAGTCGGGTTAAAGGCTCGTATAAGGAACGAATTTCCCAACATGAGTATGAGGCGGCGCAGAGAGATGAAGTGGTGAACAAGTTGACGGCTCTACTTGAAACTGCGACTGCTATGTTAGCAATCTGTGAGAAGGAACAATTAGCATTTGAGGCTAGGTTTAGACATCTCGAAGGAATGTTTCCACAAGTGTCGGGAAGTCAAGTAAGTGACGTATGTTACATATAAACATATTAATTAATTCATTCAACATACATAATTGGCACTGTTGGTTGTCACAATTTGTAGGTAAATCTTGTTCCCAATCAGGTTGGTTCTAACCAAAGTACTAGTGCTGTGGGGCAAAATAAAATGTCAGCACTAGTAAGTATTTGACAGTTTCTTTGTTTATTACAACTTTCCATGTGATTTTTCATTTTCCATAACCTAATAAATTGATTTGCAGGCCAGTTCTGTGGGAAACATCCTTACCTCAGGTGAGGCTGTGCAACAAGAATCCGCTCCTCAGGTAAGCATTTGACAGTTTGTTGATTTTTTTTAATAATTAACTTTCCATGTGAGTGTTCTGATTTTGCGTAAGTTAATTGTAGGCCAAGTCTATGGATAAAATGGTTGTCCAAACGATACTCGCTCCTCCGATCGCAACATCAGTAAGTATTTGACAATTTCGGTACTTTTTATAATTCGTTTCCAGTGTGAGTGTGCTCATTTTCTATTACCGAATTGCAGGCCAAGTCGATGGACAAAAATGTTGACAAACGGTAGTCGATCCTCAGTGCATGACATCTGTAAGGAGTAAGTATTTGGCAGTTTCAGTTTTTATATTTTATAACCTAATAAGTCTAACAATTCCAATTTCTTTTATATTACCAATTCCGTGTGAGGCAGGTGAAATAATGACTGTTGGTGACGCAACTGGTACTTTTGTTGCTTGGCCATAACAGCTAATCTCATGTGACCAGGAGGTTTATTCTCTTTATTTCTATTCAAGTACAACTAAGGGCATGTTTGTGAGCATTATCATGGTTTCATTTTCAGTTCTAATCAGGTCTTTGATGGGTTTTGATTTTAAAACCCTTACGTCGTAATAACGAATCAATTGAACATTGAAACTGATATTAAAATTGAATTAGATGTTTTAGGATTGATATCGATGTATCATCGAGCATAACTAAACAATTTTTAATGTATATGATCAAGTATTGATTGATTTCAGAATTTGAAATGCATGTTTCTACTTTCTGGGATTCATAGTGATTTTGACCTTCACTTTTGATAAGTTGATATATCTTAATCGGTAAGAGTTATTCGTTATTATTTTAGTGACATTCTTACATCTGATGACGAATGAGCTTCATTCGTGCACAAAGATTAACGAATTACTTCATTCGTTGAATTTCTAACGAATGAGGACATGTCACTCATAACGAATGTTCCTTTTATTTTAAAATTTAACGAATGTGCCCATTCGTTTTAATATTTTAAAAAATGTGTCTATTCGATAATAAATTTTAATGAATGAGATGTGCTTCATTCTTTAGTACTTATTGTATAATGAATGACGGAAATTTTGTCATCTTAAATTTTGTTTCAAATGATTAACTTGTTCATTTTTGGAGAAATGGCTAATAATCCTCAGGTAAATATTCCTAAGGGCGAGCAAGAGCAACATGCTGTTCAAAAGGCTCCAATCATTCAAGAACATCATATTGAACAACCTATTAAGAAACTCAAAGCTCAACAACAAGACGAAGCACAAGTTGAATTACCGTACGATAAGAAACACAATATATGTGCTTTCCTAGATTAAGATTTCTTTGGGTGAGCCACGTTCGGGAGTGTGATTTCTTTCTTAAAGAGATCATGGACTCACTATGCGATATCTACTAATCTTCCTATACATTTTAGCTTTATCCGAGCATTTTGGGATATGCTAAGTATGTTTCGGGAGAGAATCACATTGCTGCAGAGATTCAAGGAAAGAAGATTATTGTTGATGTGGATGTGATTTGTAACGTATTGAGGTTCCCGGATACCATTGACCGTAGGTGAGAATTTAAAAATGTGTTAATCAATGGGTTGTTTAGATGATTAAAGTATAAAGGTGATCTGGATAACTCACAGTATAAGAAGGAGAATCCGTGCGAAAACTATAAGTACTTACTTCATGTACTTATTCATTGCCTTGGTGGACGGAAGGTTGGTTTTGATGAGTGCATAGTAATGCTTCATCAGATTTTGTTGATCTCATGTTGAACATGCCGTTTAACTTCTCAGAGATGGTGTTTTATCACCTAAAGGATATCTACACTCTTAGTAGGAACAAGTTTCTAATGTATCCTCGCTTCCTAATGTTGATTATCAACCATGTGATTCCAAATCTTGTGAAAGACCCTAAAGTATCTGAAGATTTGTTGATACTTGATCATATGAATGAAGACACGATGAGGCGTGTTAGAACTTATAATGGTCATGTTTCTAAAAAAAAAGCCAAGGTTCAAGAGGTTGATTGGTCATGTGGCTCATTCCAATTATGTAGCTCCACCTAATTATCGTTGGATCCATGATGACTCAGATTCTGAACGTGAAGGTGGTGAAGGTCGGAATGATGATGATGGTGGTGATGGTTATGATGGAGGTGCTGGTGATCAGGGTGCTGTTGAGGTAGCATGTAAAAGTAAGGGTAAGATGGTTGCGGTGGATAAACCATAAAAGAAAAGAACCTTTATGGACCCATAGAGGTTCGGGTGTTGAGATACAGGAGCCACAACCTCGTGTTCCAAGGGTTTTGGTGTCTACTCCTGTTAACGTATCTACTCCACCAACACCGGTGATTACTACCCATCCAAGTACACCGGTGGTAACTCTTATGACAACGACGTCGATAGATCCGCGCTTCACATCGATTCGTCAATCGGTGTTGTCCTTGATGTCTTCCCCTCAATAAATACTGGCTACAAGTCCTACAGTTCCTGTAAAACAGATGGAAAGGTCAGACTTTTCATTCATTTCATTCAACAGGCCTGCTGGTCCTATGCAATTTTTGCATCCATCTTTCCATAATCTGCCGATTCAACAACAAATTTTATAGCTGATGAACTTGATACATCTTCAAGTGATGGTTACCGATAGACAATTCCAGGAGGAGATGCGGGCAGATCAATGACAGATGGTATGATATTTTCAGTATGTTCAAATGGAAAACCATGAGTTGAAGGCTTTGGTTACTGCTCTGGGGGGAAGATTGGATAGACATGACGAGTTGAAACTTCAGTAGACATGTAAAGAGTTTATACCCAATAAGCTGAAGGGTAATGATGACAACATATATCCTGAAGCTGGAGATTTTGATCAGCAACCAGGTGGTGGGGCCTCATCATCTAGGAATGTTGCAGCTGAGGGGGAGTCGGATATGAAATTGGTGGTATACTATGAATCCACCAATATGCAGCTTGTGAAGACTATCAAACATGGTATTATTTGTAGATGATATAGGGGTAATAATGAGGGTGGTAATTGAGGATGTTATTGAAGAGGGTTAGTTTGTTGATCACTCATTGACTAAATAATAGATTTCCATCCTGCTTAATTTAAACAACGAGGATGTGGAGGAATTAGAGAATAGAGTGGATGTGGAGGTGGAATATAGTGAGGAGGTTAGATTTGACAAGAGTGTTCTGTATGGAAATACTACTTATGATTTTGATTATGATGATGTGGAGGTTGAAGACGTGACAACTGAGAAATATCTTGATATGTATACACATTCTAATTCTGATGAGGGAATTTCGTTCTTTACAATTGAGCACTTCGAAGCAGCTGAAGAATGTCTGAGGATGGAAAAAGAGAAAGATAAGGGAAATTATAATGTATGTTTACATACAACATGTCGAAGATGAATAAGATGATCGAAACTATATGCTGAGCGTAAAGATTACAAGTAGTTGAAAGCTCGAGAATCAGCATACCAAATGAGGAAGTTTGTTGCTGTAAAGACGATCAAAGGTAACATTATTCGCGGTTGTACGACTCAGATTTGAAAGTTTGTATTGTTAAATGGGAGCATGGAGTTCAGTATTTTAAACATATTGCTGATGTGCTCGCCATGCCGAGATGAGATGTGCACACACTTGATACCAAGCGTTATGAACCATGGAGGAAATCAGATAGCTGATTGATTTTATCAGCATTTGGTACACAAAGTAAGGTATGGTTTTGAAATTTTCAAACTTCATGTGCCTGTTCAAAAGTATGTGGATGAAATTGATCCATGTACAGGTTGGAGGAAGTTGGTTTCTAATGTAAAATCTCCACGCACTTTGAAGAAGGTACCTTTGAAGACGTTTTCTCAAAGTCTCTACAAAAGGTTTAACAGGTGGTATTATGATGATAGGATTGGCGAGGCTGTAATTGTATTGTGATCGGGTGTGAAGACCAAGTTTATTCGAGTTATTGATCCCATGTGGCCGGTTAACCTAATGGGGCCCGATAATGATGTTTTATTCAAAAATAGGATCAAATGGGTGCACGTTAAAGACAACGAGCAAGCTGTGCAATTCCAGAGGTTCATTCGCGTATGTCATGCATTTGAAATACATAGCTGTGCTTATTGGAAGGCTAGCCAATTCAAGAAGTGAAGAACCAAGAGCTCGAGACGAGGGGGTGTTAGAACACGGTTTTGCGTCTCGGTCTTTGTTAATGTATTTTGGTTAATAGTTAATTTATTAAGGGTATTTTGGTAAATTGAATATGACACATTCGCTAATGTATTGACACATTCGATAGAGTAGCTAATAACGAATGGGTCCCCGCGTGTCATTAGTCCTCATCCGTTAGGGGATGTTAACGAATGAGGCTAACGTGTAAGTTCATTTGTTATGTTAACAAATGAGGTTAAAGTATGATAGCGTATGAGTGGCTCATTTGTTAGGGATTGTCTAACGAATGAGACCGAATATACTCATCTTCTACAAATACCCTGTAACTTATTAAACTTTATAAGAGTTCTCATTTATCCATTTTACATCTCGTTACTCTGCCTGATTCACCTCTCAACACACACAGTTAACATAATTCGTCAATACCTAAACGTATTTCGTATCACAAGACTAGATCCGTAATGTATGAACTAGTGATCAATTAGATCTAGGTTGTGTCAGTGTTTCAACGCTTGAATTTACCATCCGAATAAATGTTGTTTGCTAGTTTTTTAATTTGGAACTTGGCTTCAATTTCCTTTCTGGACATGATCTTTACAATATCATAGGGGTATCCATTATCAACAAAAAAACATTGTTTTACCACCATACGTTTTCAACACATGTTCCCTCCTTTCATTTTCTTTCTTCTCCTCTTCTTCCTTTAATTTTGCTTTCTTTGCAGTTTCTTGCCTTTCCTTTTCTTTCAGTGCCAAACAAAGTTTTGTAATGTCTTTGGTAGATGTTCTTTAAACATGCTTAAGATTGTAATTGTAACTCTTCAATAATCCTATTTGTTGTTCAAAAAATTTACTTATTTAAGTATTTTTCTCATTCTCCTCTTGGCTTTCTTATTCACCAGATATTTAAGATCAACATAATTTAGGTCTATGGTTCAAATGTCATTCCAAATTTTATCAAGGCTTTGATCCTTGGATCATCTCTCTTTATCTCTTCCTTTCTGGCACTTATGTTTTCAAAGCGTTGATGAGTCATGTGGATCTGAGGAGAGATATGATCAACTTTAACTTCTGGATCATTCATAGCATCAGGATCATTATCTTCAACATCAGATAAATCATCAAGTGCACTAATATTTGACTCATCCATCCTCAGGATCCTCAACATTTAGTTTCAAGTTTTTATCAGACAAGGATTTTCCTTCTAGGTATATATAGCAAAATTTTTTTGTCTTTTCTACTTGGTGGCTTCTTCTTTATTAATAACCTTTTCAAGTGATACATGTTCATCTACAGTTTTATGAACAGGAGCCACTTTCCTTAAAGGCATTGCATGTGACATCCGTGGCAAAACCGAGTACACCTTAGTACTTACAAACTCGTATAAACGTTTAACCGCTTATTGCGTAACGAACAAACGAATAACCAAACGGGTCTGGTTATGGTCCGGATATCCCAGGGTGCTATCAATAAGCGATATATGATCTATGCAAGCTAAAATATTAGTAATATGGCCTTAGTTCGATAGCAAACAAGTTAAACGAAAACATGCTCGTTTAACTACCCGCTATAGATTTTAACGCGAAAGATAGTTACAAACCAAGCATTGTATCATCCGTTAAGCCGAAAAAGACTTACCAAACACTTATTTGAAATGTTTTAAGCAATCCTTGAAAATATTTTCAATTTTTACAAACGTATAGTATGTTTTTATAATTTTACACAAAACTAGCCGAAAAACACTCGTTTTCGCTCCCTTTGTCGCACCCGATATATTTTTGTCGCCAGAAAAAGAACCCGAAATAAATTTGGACTCGGCATTTCACGTTCGGGCACGTAAATCGAGAAAAATGGGCCAAATGGGCCCAAAAGGGGACCCAACGAGCCCAGCCCGCCAAAGAAGACTTCCCCCCCTTAAACCCTTTTCATATTTCAACAAGTTCTAAGATATTTTGTGATATATTTTTCATGAGAATTCTGGACACAAGTTCTGCTCCAGCCAGAAAACCTTCAAACCCTAAGGTAAGGAGCTTAAATAAGTAGCTTTTGTACTTGTTTAAAGTCGTTTACTACCATAAAAACATGTCTTGGTTACTAAAAATCATTCCTAACCGTGTAAAAATCCTAAAAATGGTCCATAAACATGTTTTGATCATAAACACGGTAAGGAACCTGTTTTGATAGTTTTTTTGGCCATAAACACGGATGAAAGGGTTGAAACGACGTTTTTACGGTTCAAAAGTTCGTTTTTGTGCACTAGCCGAAACCCTAAGTTAAGGGCTGTTATGTTGATGAAAAATTGCTTGGTTTTTGATATAGGACTTGTACCTAGCTTGCTTATAAGCACAAGAACCTTAAAACTTGATTAAAAAGTCGGAAACGAGCCAAACCCGCTAAGGTAATACCGAAACACTCTCTTACGGGCTGTTTAGGTTAAGGTTGTGATGTGCGTATTATTAGACCTTGAAATTTTTCAGGGACATCAGGGACCATGTCATTGAGTCCCTGTTCAAATTTGGTAATTTTTTGACCATCCGAGAATATTTGGCGAATTTATTACCGAATTCGGACGTTTATTCAAAAATAGCTAAAATACTTCAAAAATTTTGAAATTTTTCAAGGAACTCAAATTTAATGTATTTTGATCACATATGAATTTTGAGATCATTTGGAGAAGTCTAAGGGTGTTTTGTACATATGCGTTCATGCGAATTTTTATAGCCGAATTTGGGCCGAAAAGAATATTGAACAGGCTTTTTACATTCTGGAATTGATACAGGTTGTTTTGGGACATGATTTGAGTATTCAAGAAATTTTGTGGAATTTTTGGAAATTGTTTGGGATAAACAAACGATTTTAAGGCGAAATATAGCTGATAAAATGAATTTTTATAAATTATTAAATCAGTAAATAATTCCCGAAATATTTTTATGAAAATCTACATATTTTAATTGATAAGTGGCTAAATTTTCATAATTTAATGATTAACGGTTAATTCATTATGCTAATTTAAAGATTAAACAAATTCAGTTTTTATAAAAACTGGCAAGTTCGCGACTAACGAACATGCGGGAATATCAAAACACCAAGAGTGATCAAAAATCATATTTTTGGACTAATTAAGTAAAAACGAACTTTTCTATGAAAAACTTAGACAATCCGGATAGATTGTGCGCGTTTCTTCTTAAATCAAATTGAATAAACGGAAACGGACCCCGAGGCTAATCCGGTACCCCAGTATGTGATCCTTCTTTATAACTTAATCATTTTATTAACCAATACATTTACCCAAGCTTATTTTCCCATAATTGTTTTCTGAACGCGTAAAAGAACAACTTGGCCTAGCTGGGAAAACAGGAATCTGAGCGAAATTCAGTTTTAAGTATTAGACATTAAACCACATCACAGCCTAAGCCTATTACCACTTTCTGGGCGTACCAGCTATACCCAGATTAGTTATACAGCCCAGTTTAATACTGAGATTATGGACTATAGGGACTAAGTGATAGCAAGGGAAACGAACCCCGTGCTGATCTCGCACTGAGTGCCTACAAAACCGTGAGTTTCATGACCTCACTCTTTAAACTGTTTTACGAACTTTTGGGGTGGAAATCATGTTTATACACCTTATTTATCTAAATACGGATCAGGATATAAAATATCTAAACGTTTATATATGAAAAGTCTTTACAAACATAATGACTGACTACGTCCTGATGAAAGATGATTATTATCGTTGATTGATATATTGAGTGAAGATAATACGAATTGCAAAACATAATGAAATCACACGTGACGGCATGTTTATACAAACACGTTATGTAATGTTAAACATAACTAATTTGGGAGACAACATGGTCTGTAATGGCCATGGGGATAACATGGTCTGTGATGATTATGGGGCTGTTGTGGGCAGAAGGGGGGCCACAATAGTAACAAACTAAAGTTGAGTATGGCCTATGAGCCAAATTCTGCTGCAAATTATAAAGTAAAGTTGAGTATGGCCTATGAGCCAAGTTCTGCTGCAACTTACTAAACTAAAGTTGAGTATGGCCTATGAGCCAAGTTCTGCTGCAACTTATAAACTAAAGTTGAGTATGGCCTATGAGCCAAGTTCTGCTGCAACTTATAAACTAAAGTTGAGTATGGCCTATGAGCCAAGTTCTGCTGCAACTTATTAAACGAACTAACTTGATTATGACATGAATGTTAAGAAAATAATGTGATTATGCGTATTGTGGGCGGATGGGGAGCCACAGTATTTGGTGATACGTGATAAATACTATATGTGTATATGTGTCTATATACATGCTATGTGATTAGCCGTAGGAAATAATATGTGTAGAATATACTAATTATTTGCGTGTACACTATATAATGTTTGAGTTTACATGGAATCATTGTGGGTGGAAGGGGGACCACAGTGGTTGATGTTAACGCGGAACCGTTGTTGGCGGAAGGGGGGCCACAGTTGTTGAGTTTATGTGGAACCGTTGTGGGAGAAAGGGGGTCCACAGTGGTTGGTTAAACACGGAAATTGGAAACAGGTAGTACGAACAAACAATCACGATTTTACCGAAATTTCAAATTTATATTATAAACCTACATGTGTGCATATGCACACACAAGGATATGGCTGTACATATTTATACAACCGTAAATTCATATTTTTACATACGCGTGTACATACAAACTATGACTGTATGGTGCGCAGAACTGATTTCGTTAAAACTTATGAAACTCACCAACTATTCGTAGTTGACGTGTTTTCACATGCTTTTCAGGTAATCAGATATGAGAAGTAATTTCCTGTGCGTTACGTGTCTGATTGGTGATTGATGTCATGGGCATTTGAGTTAGAAGTAAAGTGATTGAAGAACAGGTTTAATTGTATCACCTAGTTTGTAAAAGATGTTAGAACTATGTAATATATTGTAAATTAGTTAGTAATGTTTCTTTATGAACAGTGTATTTGATACCAGTTGTATCTGTTGCATTTCCGTTTTACGCTTCCGCAATTCGCTTAACGGGGTGTGACAGAAGTTGGTATCAGAGCCATTGGTTATAAAGAATTAGGTTATTCCATAGAATACCTATAATATAACCGTAGGCTCGATTATCACTAGGAAAGTTAATAATGAGTAACGATAGATACTGATGGATGCCGGGATGAACTCGAAGGGCAAGTGAGTTATTATGGTCCGGAACGTAATAACAGACTTGCTTGTACGAGGGAATTCGGGGAGAAGTCGCGGAACATATTTATAGGTAAAAATGGCAACATACGTGCATAAAGGTGATGTGAAGTATATATGACATGTGCATACGTGCTTATCTGAGACGAGTTATAGGGATACGTGTACGTACGGTACTACGGATGACATTGAATCTTATCATAACCAATATTATATTCGGTTATAATCACTATTAATTCCTATTCTAATCAAAATTATATCTTACCAAAATTAATATATATTTTATTGTAATTAATATTATATCTGTTCATAACAAATAAAATATTTTATTTCTGCCCTAATTAATAATATCTTTTGTGCGGATCTAAACTATCAAAAAAACATTCTCTTCTGATTAGCGATTGCACCGAAAGATGTGAGTAGTTTTACAATTGATGAAGAACCGGTGTTGCCCGTGAGTGAGAATACAAGAATGCTTATAAGTTTAAACTAAATCTGGTGATTTGACGGAACCACAAAAGGGGCTTAATATATAAGGCCTGGGAACGAACCGTTGGAGGTGTGACTTACAGATAATAATTTCAAGAAGACATATATATATATATATATATATATATATATATATATAATACTCCACAGTCTGAATCCAATCCTATCTTATAAACTGGTTCCTTTGACATTAATCTAAACTATTTTCCGGTCATCCTTCCAATTCTGTTGTTCAGAAACAAACACCATCCCTAAGGGAAATACCTAGTGATGAGCCCGATTTATCAAATTATAAATATGATAATTACCAAAACTGAGTTTTCAATTATAATATGAGCAATCGTTACTACCAGTACATATAATGTACTAATAATATTTCAAAAAGAAATGTTAATAATAGTAATTTCCGTTACGTATCACCAGTACAACTAACTCTGATGAACCTCCCTAACTAGCAAACTCTTCGAACCATCTATGAAAGACAACCTCCAACCTCTCCTATATTTTGCTATTCCAATTGGTTATTATAGGAGAGAAATCTCATGCTCACGAAATGATGACGTGCCCCGACTGGAATGGAACCTACTTACCTCCAACTAGTAAACTACTACTTTTAATAAGTCCGACATGCCTACGAAAACTGAATGACCTGGCGAAAGAATATATTTTACGATTATAGTTAACAAACATTCAGAAGTCAGGTGGAATGTACACGTGCATTCCCATTATAACGTACTGATTAAACTCGTAATGAGCAAATATCTACCTACAGGAGAGACCGAATAAAAACAGCTTCCCAATAATGGGATCGTATAGGAACAATTGTCGTATAAGTTGTGAACTATTTATAATTGTTATAACGCGTGCTTTGATAGATAAGGATAGTATGGTATTGTCATGTATAGCTTCTGATACTCCATACAAGCATATGGCGGTGCGCTATGCTAATATGGAGGACGATTTGGGCATTTTTAATACAAACATTGACCCCTATTGGGTTAAAATTTCTTGTCATGAGATGGCAACTTTTAATATATAAGCAAACTTTGGCGTTTGCTAGGCTAATTTTACATACTATCCTTAGTATTCAGACTCGAGAACAAACCAGTGTGATATATACGTGTTAATTGAAATACCTGATTACTTATTATTGTAATTCCTTTTGTGATCATTAGTGTATGTGAATTTTGTTAATTGTTGGATAACTGGTTATTGTTATAGAATGTCCCCGAAGAAAGTAAACATGTTGTCTGAGGCAGATATAGTCCGAGATGATCGCTCGACAACTACAAACAGTACTTCCGACAATAGCAGCACAATTCGCTGTTGGTATCCATACAACTATGAATACAAATCAAGTGCCGAACGCTTACGCGGCCGTAAATACTAATCCCCCAACAAATACTAATACAACCACAAATGCTCCCCCGATAAATACTGATACTATCACAACTAATACTCCCCCGTTGAATACCAATATTACTTTCAATAATGATAATCTCCCACCGAACTTGAACAATAGTTGTAACAATCAAAATCCCCCGCAACACGGATATCAACTTAAGAAATTCATGCTATGTAAACCTATGGAATTTAGCGGTACTGAAGGACCAAATGGACTGGTAAAGTGGATCGAAAAGACTGAATCCATCATTAATATCACTAACTGTCCACCAGATTGTATTGTCAAATTTGCTACTTCTACATTTGTAGACCACGCACTAATGTGGTGGAATACTGTTGTGCAAATTCGAAGACAAGAGGCAACCAATCGTATGTCTTGAACAGAACTTAAAAATCTTATGATAAAACACTTTTGTCCATTAAACGAAATTCAGAAATTAGAGCAAGAACTTTGGAATCTAGAAATGAAGGGTGCAGTTCACTTGGAGTATACCCATCGCTTTAACGAACTGGCTCGTTTAGTCCCATGGTTAGCTACTCTAGAATCTAAACGTACTGAACGCTACATTTGGGGTTTAGCCCCCGAAGTCAGGAGTTTGGTTAATTCAACTGGCCCTGTAACTTTCGAAAATGCCGTGTTACAAGCTGGCATTGTAACTTCTGATTTGATTAGAAGTGGTGCGTTAAGAATGCACGGGGAATCATCTGGTACAAAACGAACCAATTATGGAGCGGGAATACAAGAAAGACAACAGAATAAATGTGCGCGCCTTGCAATACAAAATTACACTATGATCAGTTCCGATGTGAAGCAAGATAAGTATAACGGGCCTTTGCCTAGATGTGGAAAATGTGGTTATCATCATGTTGGTGAATGTCGGACCAATGTGTGTCACAAATGTGGGAAAGTGGGACACTATGCCCAAAATTGTAGAACCGTTATGAATACTATAAATCCACCAACCCAACTCCAGGACTCACAACTACCCTAACCGCAACCAACACGACAACAACCAGTCTACCAAAACCAAACCATAATAAACCGTAATGCCTGCTATGAGTGTGGTAGTGTGAAGCACATCAAGAAAGACTGCCCTAGATTGAACCCAATTGCGACGGGAAGACAAAGGCAAGGACCGACATCGACGTCTAACTCGACTAGGGGTCAAGTATTGTGAATAAACCAGATAGAACAAATGTAGTAACAGGTACGTTCCTAGTAATGCCTAATATACTTTAGTTTATTTATTACGGACACTGATAGACGTTTCGTTCCTACAAGTTATTACCTTGGAAAATATACCGTCTAGTAAAATAACAATTCTGTATACTATAGAAACCATCAAAAGTAAGACTATAAATACTAACCATATTACTCGAAAAACTACCCTCTTAACCTAAATAACTAGCTATTCCCTATCGATGCACTCCCGGTGGAAGTGAGGAGTCATTGTGTAATAGTCAGTATGGACTAGTTAATTGAGTTCAAATGAAGGTTATATATAGAAATAGAACTGTTATACTGCCTCTTCAAGATAAAGAAGTGATCCCGTACACGGAACAAAACCTAGTACCCCAATGATGAAACACGGATGAGGAAAACTATACTATCCGTAAGCGAAACTTGAACTTTAAACTTTTATAGCCTTAATAACTGAGTGATGACAAGGAAAAGTCAGGCCAGATGTTTGGATAAACTGAGTACTAGTATAAAGATGCAAGCGAAATCTATGAAGGAATCATAGGCTCATGTGTTGTAAAGTGTGCACTATTATAAGTTCTGGGGGAATACTAAATATCCTCGGAGATGCTACAAAAATTCGAGATACCCCATTGGAAGTGGGAAACAAACTAAAATAGAACTCTTAATATGTGTTCCTTAAACATCCCAAGAAAGCAATTCAAGCTGAATGATAGTTCCCTGACTAATCCACTCCAAATACCTTCTTCTGATTTGTAACAACTATCCAACTGAAAAACTCGCCTTAACAAAATCTTACTCTTTGTGAATTGTGTATGAAATTTTAGATCCCTAATTGGCCTAAGCATGGTCTATAATCCTCTACAAAACAATCAAATCAAATAAACTATTCAAACAATATTGGAAAGTGACCAGTAATTTCAATCCTCGTACATTAACAGTCATCATAATATTATACAAGTGGTAATATACTATATTATACGAGCAAGAATGTAACTCGCCATCTTATTAAATTGAAAAAAATTGGTGACATCCAAAATACAAAATCCGATTTAATTTCGAGAATCATAAATAAAGCTCGTAATATTTATAACAAACCGAAAGCCGCCTAAGGCTAACAAGAGGGCTATACTGAGAAATACGAGAAGTTATCAAATTTTGAAAGTTGTTAGTTGAGTTGAGGAACGGTGAGTTGATTCTAAAATATATAGCACTATACAAAATTGCCTTGAAAGTTAACCCCATAACGTATTAAACAAAATTATTTCACTCCCGATATTTCATATATCGAATCAAAACTTGTGCCTTACTGACAGGGCAGAATTAGTATTATTTGAAAACTTTTATACAACTAAACTCTATAAAGAGACTCGTGAAAATTCTGAGCGGGGAAAATCAAACAGTTGCGACACAATAAAATCTCATTGAATAAAATTCAGTGGAATCCACAACGGGGAATCAAACGTGTTCGGAAACAGAAAAACGAATTCCGAAACAAATGATTATAAAATTTTCCCCAAAAAGAGCATATTTGGCATATTGAATTTCGGGGACGAAATTTCTTAACTGGGGGAGAATGTGACATCCGTGGCAAAACCGAGTACACCTTAGTACTTACAAACTCGAATAAACGTTTAACCGCTTATTGCGTAACGAACAAACGAATAACCAAACGGGTCTGGTTATGGTCCGGATATCCCAGGGTGCTATCTATAAGCGATATACGATCTATGCAAGCTAAAATATTAGTAACATGGCCTTAGTTCGATAGCAAACAAGTTAAACGAAAACATGCTCGTTTAACTACCCGCTATAGATTTTAACTCGAAAGATAGTTACAAACCAAGCATTGTATCATCCGTTAAGCCGAAAAAGACTTACCAAACATTTATTTGAAATGTTTTAAGCAATCCGTGAAAATATTTTCAATTTTTACAAACGTATAGTATGTTTTTATAATTTTACACAAAACTAGCCGAAAAACACTCGTTTTCGCTCCGTTTGTCGCACCCGATATATTTTTGTCGCCAGAAACAGAACCCGAAATAAATTTGGACTCGGCATTTCACGTTCGGGTACATAAATCGAGAAAAATGGGCCAAATGGGCCCAAAAGGGGACCCAACGAGCCCAACCCGCCAAAGAAGACTTTCCCCCCTTAAACCCTTTTCATATTTCAACAAGTTCTAAGATATTTTGTGATATCTTTTTCATGAGAATTCTGGACACAAGTTCTGCTCCAGCCAGAAAACCTTCAAACCCTAAGGTAAGGAGCTTAAATAAGTAGCTTTTGTACTTGTTTAAAGTCGTTTACTACCATAAAAACATGTCTTGGTTACTAAAAATCATTCCTAACCGTGTAAAAATCCTAAAAATGGTCCATAAACATGTTTTGATCCTAAACACGGTAAGGAACCTGTTTTGATAGTTTTTTTGGCCATAAACACGGATGAAAGGGTTGAAACGGCGTTTTTACGGTTCAAAAGTTCGTTTTTGTGCACTAGCCGAAACCCTAAGTTAAGGGCTGTTATGTTGATGAAAAATTGCTTGGTTTGTGATATAGGACTTGTACCTAGCTTGCTTATAAGCACAAGAACCTTAAAACTTGATTAAAAAGTCGGAAACGAGCCAAACCCGCTAAGGTAATACCGAAACACTCTCTTACGGGCTGTTTAGGTTAAGGTTGTGATGTGCGTATTATTAGACCTTGAAATTTTTCAGGGACATCAGGGACCATGTCATTGAGTCCCTGTTCAAATTTGGTAATTTTTTGACCATCCGAGAATATTTGGCGAATTTATTACCGAATTCGGACGTTTATTCAAAAATAGCTAAAATATTTCAAAAATTTTGAAATTTTTCTGGGAACTCAAATTTAATGTATTTTGATCACATATGAATTTTGAGATCATTTGGAGAAGTCTAAGGGTGTTTTGTACATATGCGTTCATGCGAATTTTTATAGCCGAATTTGGGCCGAAAAGAATATTTAACAGGCTTTTTACATTCTGGAATTGATACAAGTTGTTTTGGGACATGATTTGAGTATTCAGGAAATTTTGTGGAATTTTTGGAAATTGTTTGGGATAAACAGACGATTTTAAGGCGAAATATAGCTGATAAAATGAATTTTTATAAATTATTAAATCAGTAAATAATTCCAGAAATATTTTTATGAAAATCTACATATTTTAATTGATAAGTGGCTAAATTTTCATAATTTAATGATTAACGGTTAATTCATTATGCTAATTTAAAGATTAAACAAATTCAGTTTTTATAAAAACCGGCAAGTTCGCGACTAACGAACATGCGGGAATATCAAAACACCAAGAGTGATCAAAAATCATATTTTTGGACTAATTAAGTAAAAACGAACTTTTCTATGAAAAACTTAGACAATCCGGATAGATTGTGCGCGTTTCTTCTTAAATCAAATTGAATAAACGGAAACGGACCCCGAGGCTAATCCGGTACCCCAGTATGTGATCCTTCTTTATAACTTAATCATTTTATTAACCAATACATTTACCCAAGCTTATTTTCCCATAACTGTTTTCTGAACGCGTAAACGAACAACTTGGCCCAGCTGGGAAAACAGGAATATGAGCGAAATTCAGTTTTAAGTATTAGACATTAAACAACATCACAGCCTAAGCCTATTACCACTTTCTGGGCGTACCAGCTATACCCAGATTAGTTATACAGCCAAGTTTAACACTGAGATTATGGACTATAGGGACTAAGTGATAGCAAGGGAAACGAACCCCGTGCTGATCTCGCACTGAGTGCCTACAAAACCGTGAGTTTCATGACCTCACTCTTTAAACTGTTTTACGAACTTTTGGGGTGGAAATCATGTTTATACACCTTATTTATCTAAATACGGACCAGGATATAAAATATCTAAACGTTTATATATGAAAAGTCCTTACAAACATAATGACTGACTACGTCCTGATGAAAGATGATTATTATCGTTGATTGATATATTGAGTGGAGATAATACGAATTGCAAAACATAATGAAATCACACGTGACAGCATGTTTATACAAACACGTTATGTAATGTTAAACATAACTAATTTGGGAGACAACATGGTCTGTAATGGCCATGGGGATAACATGGTCTGTGATGATTATGGGGCTGTTGTGGGCAGAAGGGGGGCCACAATAGTAACAAACTAAAGTTGAGTATGGCCTATGAGCCAAATTCTGCTGCAAATTATAAACTAAAGTTGAGTATGGCCTATGAGCCAAGTTCTGCTGCAACTTACTAAACTAAAGTTGAGTATGGCCTATGAGCCAAGTTCTGCTGCAACTTATAAACTAAAGTTGAGTATGGCCTATGAGCCAAGTTCTGCTGCAACTTATTAAACGAACTAACTTGATTATGACATGAATGTTAAGAAAATAATGTGATTATGCGTATTGTGGGCGGATGGGGAGCCACAGTATTTGGTGATACGTGATAAATACTATATGTGTATATGTGTCTATATACATGCTATGTGATTAGCCGTAGGAAATAATATGTGTAGAATATACTAATTATTTGCGTGTACACTATATAATGTTTGAGTTTACATGGAATCATTGTGGGTGGAAGGGGGACCACAGTGGTTGATGTTAACGCGGAACCGTTGTGGGCGGAAGGGGGGCCACAGTTGTTGAGTTTATGTGGAACCGTTGTGGGAGAAAGGGGGTCCACAGTGGTTGGTTAAACACGGAAATTGGAAACAGGTAGTACGAACAAACAATCACGATTTTACCGAAATTTCAAATTTATATTATAAACCTACATGTGTGCATATGCACACACAAGGATATGGCTGTACATATTTATACAACCGTAAATACATATTTTTACATACGCGTGTACATACAAACTATGACTGTATGGTTCGCAGAACTGATTTCGTTAAAACTTATGAAACTCACCAACTATTCGTAGTTGACCTGTTTTCACATGCTTTTCAGGTAATCAGATATGAGAAGTAATTTCCTGTGCGTTACGTGTCTGATTGGTGATTGATGTCATGGGCATTTGAGTTAGAAGTAAAGTGATTGAAGAACAGGTTTAATTGTATCACCTAGTTTGTAAAAGATGTTAGAACGATGTAATATATTGTAAATTAGTTAGTAATTTTTCTTTATGAACAGTGTATTTGATACCAGTTGTATCTGTTGCATTTCCGTTTTACGCTTCCGCAATTCGCTTAACGGGGTGTGACATTGCATCAATTGGCTCATGATGAACATGCTTATCATGAACATGTTTTTATGGCAATTTTTCTCTTTCTTCTTACATATATCATGTATTTATCTGGCCATGCTCTTTTAATAACACCAGTATTGAACACTTTTGTAATCTCCTCATCATTTAATTTAGAAACTAATTGATTCCCAACCTCTTCAGTTTCTTTTCTTTAATCATCATCTTTGAAGATAACAATTTCTTGTGAATCATATGTGGTGATGATTAAATTTTCAATTATTCCTTCATTAATCTCCTCTGTAACCACTTTGGCTTCAGATAAATTCTCAAATGTTTTGGTATCATTTTCAAGCACTTCTTTAGGATTATCTCTTGCAACTCTATATATTTCTTCATTGTTCTTTAAGATTAATAAGGAATCCAAAATCTGTTGTGGCATTTATTCATCACCTTCATACTCTGCCTCTTCTCTTAATTTGATATCTATATCAATTTGCTCCAAAATGAATCTCTGTTCATTAATATCTTTCTCAGATAGCATATAGTTGTCTTTGTTCAAACATCACTCAATCCCTTGCAGCAGACTCAACAATATCTAGAAACTGGTCACCTGAAGTTGGTTCTGGAGTGTTCAAGGGCTGTAATTGTTTTTCATTTTCAGCAATTGCTTTACATTTATCCTCCCCGTCTCTTCTTCTTCGTCAATGGGTTGAGAGGTCCTAATTTCATTTATTACAAGAGGTGGCATTGTACCAATTTCATTAAATAAGATCTCCAGTTCAGGGTCAACACCAACACCAACACTTTCCTCATCCATACGAACTTCCATGTTCTCAGATTACACTGAAACTTCTTCATCTTCAATCACATCAATTTGATCAGGATCAATATACCTTACAATATCCTCTATCTCTTATTCTTCTTCATCGGAAATACCAACATACACAGATAAGTGATTAAACACATTCTCCCCATGTTTTGGTGCACCTGAGGTCATCTCAACCTTAGACTTTTGTTGTTCCAGGGTTTGAATTCTTTTCAAAGAAGCATTTAATGCCTCTTTAAGTGCTTTGTTATGGATTCTCAAATCAATATTTTCAATTCAAGACCAAAATTTCTTGACAGAAGTGAAGTGTAGGCATCATATGGGATAAGAGAGTCTGGTGAAGAAGTTTGTGGTGAGAATGGAATGGATTAAGGACTTGTTTGTATGTGAGAAGTGGGTGGTGTGTGATGATATGTTTCTTGTAAAGGAAAATTGGCTTGTGTTTGGGTATTGGTATTGGTAAGGCTTGGTGAATAAGGTGGAGATGAGTGATCAGATTGTTCATTATATGGTGAGGTTGGTTGTGATTGGAAAGGTGAATATGGTAGGGGAATTTGGGGTGGATCAACAAATTCAGGTATATAAGGGTCATGAATGAGTGGTTGGGTTTGTGATTGGATAATGGGTTCATGGATAGGTGAGGGTGCTAGTGATGGAATGAATTGTGAACAAGTTTGAATGTGATCAGGGGTAATGGGTGGAGTAGCAACATGTACTTCATGTATGACTTGTTGTACAATTTTATCATCAGCCACATTTTCATTAATCATTTCATGGATCATCTCATCATCATGTGCAACATTCTCAACAACATTTTCATCATGAACAATTTCATAATCAGAAACATGATCATATCCATCAACATCATCATTATCACTTTCTCCATCACTATCCTCCTTTTCCTCATCATCATCCCTCACAACCTCAGGTTCAGGAGACACAGGAACTTCTATGATCTCCATTTGAACATTTAGAAACCAAGGTAAAACATCAAACACCACTTCTTTATCAAAATTTCTTGAAGAAGCCTGCCTACTTATCCTTTTATAAACATCTGGATCTTTTAAAGCCTATGTAGCACTAGTTCTTACTATATTAGGCAATTCAACATTAATGATTATTTGTAGATATCTTGTATTCAACAAGAATTTGTCTCACACATTTTTTTCGTGCGTTTACTACCATTCCTTAAAAAATAATTATTGAAAATTTAAAAGGTTGTCTGTATAAAACAACAATAGTAGCATAAGCAAGTTCTCTACTAAGCATGATCCAAGTCCCTATCCTCAAAGATAAACTCTGGATTATATGATGTATCAAGAACCTGTATAACAAAAGAACCATTTCTTTTTTAAATTGACCCTCATTTATATTTCCTTGATAATCCATGGTTTCTTGGAAACTTCTCAATAATCACCTTTGGGTGTATACCAGCTGATTTTCAAAATCATCATTCAAGTGTAATCGTGCCTTTATGAGTTGCTCTGTGATTTCAATGTCACACAATTTAATTAGGGTTTTATATGTTCCTTGGTTTCATCATTCAAGCAAAATCATTACTTGATCTTACACACAAGAGTTAGGGTTTTATATGTTCCTTGGTTTCAACACACGATTTGAGTGTCTTCATGCTCGAGTTTAGTGTAGCAATCCCCATTGTGATTCGAATGATACTATTTAAGATTAGGTCCAATTGCATGTTGTAGTTGGTATGGACATTTTCTATGATAGTAATGGTAATGATGATGCATGATGGTATTTTTGGTTGTTCATGTGAGTTTAGGTTGTTAATCGAAGAGGGTAGTTAAATTTGATTGTTGAGGATTTTAATTCATCTCATTATAGGCATATTTGATTTTAGAGATGATTAAACTTGTTGAGTTGATTTACTTGTGTTTTTAATTAAATAAATAGTGGAATTGATAACAAAAGCTTGGAACATGTTTACATTAAAGTTTGATGCACACCAAGTGTTCGCTAAAATGCCACAATGAAGAAACTTTGAGATTTAAATGGAAAATGTGACATTAACTTGTGTAGATATATATATATATATATATATATATATATATATATATGTATGAATGCATAATAAGAATTGAAGAAACATGAAATGGATCCGGGTCGGATCCATGTCCAAGTTCCCCGGTCTTCAAGATGAACGAACCACTGCCTTGATCTTCTTCTCCGGTTGCTCAGATCTGCCTTATAAAAGTGGGGGAGTGGAGGTGACTGCTAAGAGAATGAACTCTTGTTTATAGACACAAAAATATGTGGGAGCCAAGGGTCCAAGAGAAGGTCCTTTCAATGAATGATAAAGGCTCCTTATATAGGGACTCCATGGCTACCATCATGAACCCTAACCTTTATTGGGCCAGACCCGGTTAGGGGTTACCTCCACAAACCCCCGGCCAATGGGCCTAATTAGTAGACAATAATAATGTAATAAACATAATATATTATGTAATAAATAGAAGGTCGTACCGGGTTTGACGTACCCTACACCTACAAGTCCCCCTAGTCCAGTGCTTCTCCTGGGCGTGCAAGCGGTTTGGTGAAGTGCTGGACTTATAAGGAATACTCAGGAGCGAGGAGTAGTGCTTTTTTGACCCAATGCTTTCTATATGGACCTTTTTGCATGTGCGTCTACTTTGCTTCGGGTTGTAAGAAGTTTTAAATCATGATGGTGAGTTTGGCACTCGGGCCTTTTTATCATAAGATGACACGCATGTCATTAATTCGGCGCGTGGCCATAAGTGTTTTTTATAAGGATTCCCAACTTTTAATTTAGCACTGGCGTTGGCATTAGCCTGTAACCGTGGCGTTGGAATCAGCCTGTAGCCGTGGTGTTGGCATTAGCATGTAGCATTGGCGTTGTGGCTGTATTATAAGGTTCCCATCCTCGGGCGAATTATGTGGTGTGCCCAACCTAAGTTGGCGCATGGCCATGTGGGTGTATTATAAGGTTCCCATCCTCGGGCGAATTATGAGGTGTGCCCAACCTAAGTTGGCGCATGGCCATGTGGGTGTATTATAAGGTTCCCATCCTCAGGCGAATTATGAGGTTTACCCAACCTAAGTTGGCGCGTGGCCATGTGGTTGTATTATAAGGTTCCCATCCTTGGGCGAATTATGAGGTGTGCCCAACCTAAGTTGGCGCGTGGCCATGTGGGTGTATTATAAGGTTCCCATCCTCGGGCGAATTATGAGGTGTGCCCAACCTAAGTTGGCGCATCTTCCATCCAAAGATGACACGCGCTAATGTAGTGGTGATATACCATGATGGTCCCCCAGTTCATTGCTGCTGAATAATGTTAGTAGCATTGAACTTGTAATAATAAACTTGTTAATAAAGTTTTAATCACATGCGCAGACGAGTATAAACAACTTTTTATATCAGTTACAAAAATGATATTTGTTGTTTTAAGATGTTATATGAGATTAAATAATCGTTCATAGTCATATTTACTAATAATCGTCCCAAGAATTTGGTAATACTCACGTTTATTAGTAAAGTCTATGACAACTCCATTTCATTTCATAAACTAGTATCTAATATTAGTTTATTAATAAAAATGGAATTGTGTCAAGACATGACTTGTACGCCTCTGCGTTTTATAACGGTATGTTAGCATACCCACATATATATATATATATATACATATATATATATACACACGTATAATAAAAAGTCAAGAAAAAATTTGCCACGAAACTTACGTCATTTTTGAAGATGTCAAGAAAATTCACAACTCTAAAACGCGGGTGTTGTGGTGCTGAAGCGTGGTTTCCGAGATGTTAACGCATGAAATGGATCCGGGTCGCATCCATGTCCAAGTTCCCCGGTCTTCAAGATGTACGAACCACCGCCTTGATCTTCTTCTCCGGTTGCTCTGATCTGCCTTATAAAAGTGGGGGAGTGGAGGTGACTACTAAGAGAATGAACTCTTGTTTACAGACACAAAAAATATGTGGGAGCCAAGGGTCCACGAGAAGGTCCTTTCAATGAAAGATAAAGACTCCTTATATAGGGACTCCATGGCTACCATCATGAACCCTAACCTTTAATGGGCCAGCCCCGGTTAGGGGCTACCTCCATAAACCCCCGGCCCAATGGGCCTAATTAGTAGAGAATAATAATAATGTAATAAACATAATATATTATGTAATAAATAAAAGGTCGTACCGGGTTTGACGTACCCTACACCTACAAGAATCATGTGGGATGTGGTGTTTCATGTGAGGATTGAATTTTAATGATATTACATAACACGTTGCAATGTGATGTGTTTGACTTGCAAGTTTGTTACTCGATATGAAGCTTGGGGGATCTATGGAGTGGGAAAACAATCTAAGTATGTTCTATCCTATGGGCGAAGGTGAGTGATACAACCCTTAGCGTTTGTTACTACCCAATTTTATGTAACGTAATTAGAATGCAACAAGTGTGGTTGTGACAAATTTGGTTAAGTTTGGAGTTAGTTTTATTAAAGGTATTGTTGCTGTCCACAGTGCACAGTTACGGGCCGGGGTTTGTTACGGGTATTGAATAGTATCCGTTTTATACGAAATTTAGTTCCAACATTATCGAAACAATTGTATAGGTTCTTCAAAAGTGTTCACGCCAAATGGGTTTAGTTAAGAGGTCAAAATAGTCCAGCAACACTGATTTATTGTTGCTATCCTTACCAGGCCGGTCAGCCTGTTTACGGACGTCTTTTTGGGGCCTTAAACATTTTATTTCGACATGAAATTTTAACAGAAGTTGTTGAACATCATAATTGATTTTTTTATAATTTTTATATATTTTTCTGAAATTGTTTAATGTGGCTTTATGAATATTTTATTAATAAAATACATATTTCAGCAAATGTGTTTAATAATGTCGGGCGGGTCAAAAGGGAAAACATGACTAACCAAAATGACAATGGTTAAAAATGATGGATATCTAATCTAGTTAGTTTTAGTTAGCGTGT
The DNA here is from genome assembly GCF_021521415.1 of Bidens hawaiensis. NCBI lineage: Eukaryota > Viridiplantae > Streptophyta > Magnoliopsida > Asterales > Asteraceae > Bidens > Bidens hawaiensis. Next base: position 97,795 of record NW_027495329.1, on the reverse strand, counting down.
TATATGGAATATTAAGAATGTATATTTTATGGACTTTGACTCGTTAATTTACACTTATAATAATTGTATAAAAATAAAAGAGGAGATGGTCTTCTTGAATCGTGTTAGTGCACCGTTTTGGTTGTCTCGGTCTTTATAATAATTATGTTTTATTTATATTAATTTAAAGGGAATTTTGGTAATTTACCTAGTCCTATTCGTTATGTTTAAAAGCTCATTCGTTAAGGATGTTAAACGAATAATGCTATACGTTATTGTTATTGTCCATTCGTTAAGGATGTTTAACGAATGGACCTAATCTTTATTGTTTTGTATCCATTGGTCATGGAATGTTGACGAATGAGGTATAGAGAATGAGCCATTGGCTATACTCAGTAACTTATGTAAAGAATGAAGATGAATGAATCCATTCGTTAAGGGATGTGTAACGAATGGACTTCATCTTCTATATATATGCTGCTTAGCCTCATAATTTATTAAGTGTTCTAATTAACAATTTGTGAGCCGTTACTATTCCGAATTCACAACTCACACTAAAAACTCTGTTCAATCTAATTTACCAATCACCTACACATATCAGTAACTAGATCCTTGATCAATATCATTATGAATTGATTCGTGTTTAAGCTCAATCAAGCTCTCTCAAGTGGTATCAGAGTTGAGAGTTCGAGTGTACGTAATTTATGGTATTGTAATGGTGAATTGATTAAGAATTCATCTGTTAATTGTTTAGTTTGAATATGAAACTGATTAATTCTTTTTTGGTTCAATTGACATGTTGATATGTATAACTGAGACTGAATTGATTGATAATTAGTTCATAATCAGATTTGTGTGTTTCTTTTGGGTTAATTGTGTTATTGTTGGTTAATGGAATGGAATTGATTTGGATTTGAAGTTGATATAAACGTAGGTTTCTGTTTAAGTGTATTTTGGGTTTCAGACGTGGTTTGGATTGGAATTAGAGGTTTGGACGTGTTTGGGATTGTTCGCGTGAATTACCCGAGTGTTTTAAGCTATAGATTGTGAATTTGGTTATGTTTCGGATGAGTAATCCATTGTTTTGTGTTTTTCTGGATTGAGGTTTGAATATGAAAATTCAGATCTGGAAATTGATCTTTGAAGATTTGAAGATTCAATGGAACCATTCGTAAAGGTATAACGAACCATTCGTTATACTATAAATAGCCATTCGCTATCTATTCATAACCGTATTTCGACACGTGGAAAGTTTGTTACAATTGAATAACTGCTCATTCGTTATCTATTCATAACTGTATTTCCATTCGTTATCAAGTTCCCGTTTGTGAATCCTCATTCGTTAAGAAAACATATTCGTGATAACCTCATTTGTTACAAAAACATTACTCTATTTATTACCTCATCCGTTACCACATTTGTTATTATATTCGTTATGCTATCTATCATGCCATACGCTTGATCATTCGTTTGTTGATTCGTTATCATTGAATCCTCATTCGTGATATTCATTCGTTATAGTCATTCGTAAAGACTATGATATAATTCGTGATACCATTCTTTATTATTATAACCCATTCGTGTTACTGTTCAACATCCATTACCATTCTCAAAACCATTCGTTACAGATCTTACCCATTCGTTACCAATAGTTACAATTTACACCATTAAGTTTTATGTTTGCACAATTTTCACCTAAAACTTCAATTTGTGATCATTTAACCCATAATCTTGAAATGGCTTGTTTTTATGCACCGGCATCTCAAAATATGTTGATGCAACAAATGCTACACTTAGATGTTGAAATTGGATCACATTTTAAATGTCCTCGATTGATGAAATTTAGTGACTTTGCGAAGTGGGAACCAAGATTCCGAGCACATCTAGGGTCTGTACACAATAATTGTTCGAGATATCTTGATGATGTGTATAATATACCTATGATTGGTGATACAACCACTGGTTTTGAACCTAAGGCATTTATTTCTTATACTCAAGAAGAGAAGAAGGCTTTGGAAATTGAAACAAAGGCATATTCCACTTTGGCTATGGAATATATTTTCCATCAAGTGGGATGTATTAAGATATGTGCATCTTTGTTTCAACACATTAAGACGAGAAGTATGAGAAATACAGAAGAAAGCAAGAAAATTATGCTGAAGTTCCAATTTAGAATCTTTAATTTATTGAATGGCGAAACTCTTGAGGAAATGCTAACTAAGTTTAACCATCTGATTGTTGAGATGAATAAACTGAAAATGGAGCCATCTGAATAAGATAAGAATGATACTGTCAAAAATGCTCTACCGAATTCTTATTCAACTTTTCTGATGGTGATGAAAGAAAACATTTTATTCAAAAACGAAGATCTTACTGCTATGGACTTTATGCAGAAAATAGAAGATAAAGAATATGACATGAAGTGTCAAAAATCTTCAAAAGAAACTCAAGATCTGACATTATATGGAGGATCTTTACCCTTGAGCATCACTACAGCTCCAATCAATGCATTACTGACTCAATCTTCTCAAGATGTGCCATCTTCATTTACTGAACCAATGCCACATGTTTTCTTCATTGTGTATGGTTCAAATACACATTCTGGTGATGCTAGCACTTCATTCTCTGGTTTTGGTTCAACTCAACCATCAAATGTGAACATTAAGGAAGCTGAATAACATTTCGCTTTCCAAAGTGATTTCATGAGTTTTTATGATCATTTGGTGGGTGGTAAAATTGCCACGAGCGAACTGACAGATGAAGATTATGATCAAATTGATTTGGATGATTTAGAGTTGATGGACCTGAAATGGAATATGGCTATGATAGTGCGCAAAGTGAAGAACTTCATGCAACAAACTGGTAAAGATTTACTGACATTGAACAAGCGGGTTGGCTTTGATAAGTTTAAAGTGAAATGTTACTATTTCCAAGACTTTGGTCATTTTGCCAAAGAGTGTGACAAGAAGAAGAAGGAATACAACATACCTCGCAATCAAGATAGAAGCTCGGGTAAAAAAGTATAACGCGACTAAAGAAAAGAATTCTAGGGGCGATTCTTCTAAAGCTATTTGGTCACAAGCTATGCTCACAGTTGAAGGGATTGAACAAGTTGAGAACTTTCAAACGCTCAAGGTGACGGGCTAACTACTTAGAGTGAATCAGAAACTGAATCAGACTCAGATATCTCATGCAACATGCAACCAAGTACTTTTACATGTATGGCTAAGATTAATGAGATTAGTCCTTCTTTTGGCTCTATTAAATTATCTAAAACTGTGTCATGTTCTAATTGTGAAACTGTTATGTCAAAATGTGACTTGATTCATGCTCAAAATGAATCATTACTGAAAGAACTTGCTTCAATCAAAGATAATTATCGACAATCATCGGATTTACAAAAGATTTATAAAACTAAAATTGATGAATTGTCCAATAGTAATCATGATTTGAAAGCCGAACTTTCAGGAAAAATAATTATCAATTAGAAACAGTTCCAAGAAATCCTCAAGCAAAGAACAAAAATAACTGAGCTTGAAAATGAAGTACCTGAGTTGAAGAGTAAGCTAGACAAATTAAGAAATCATCCTTTTTATTGAATGAAATAATTGAAGTACCTGGTAAACAAAAGGGTTCTAAAAATGGTTTAGGCTTTGTTGAAGTTCCTCCACCATTTCACAATGACCATTCACAAAATCCATTTTCTGGAATAGAAGAAGCTGTTATTCCTGACAAGTCTTCAAACGTTTCTCCATCTAAGAACAACGAATTAGTCATTAAAATGGAGAAACCTAAACAAGTTACAAAATAAAAAGTTAATGCTCAGTCATCAACTCAAGGCCATCAGTTTCAAAGTTGTAAAGTTTTTGTTGAAGAGGTCATCATTGAAGACATAGTTGAACCTGAAGTTATACACAAAGAACGAAACATTGCACGTTCAAATCACATTCTATGTGAGCCTCAAGAGTTTGAGGAAGCTGTGTATAGTTCAACTGTACCTAAAATGAACAAATTACATTCTTCAAAAGCTAAACACAAGAGATCAGGTAAACCAAAAATTTCTAATGAGGATTTGATGGGTTTCATCAATTCTACTCCTGTTAATGTAAAGACCAATCGGCTATCATTAAACCAAGTTTGAAACAATCTTTCAGTACTATGAAACCAATAATGTTCGTTAGTTCTACTAGAACTGACACTTTACAAAGTTTTTCAAACTGTTCAAACTAGGAGTTTTACAAAAAGAAAAACGCTGTAACATTTAATGATGAAGATATTGCTAAAGTTTCAAGTGTTTCTCGTCAATCTTCTGTTGCAAAAGCATACGTAAAACCACATCATGTATTCATAGATATGAGAACATGATTCTTATGTGGCGAACAAGGGAATGTTGTAAGAAATTGTGGAACGAGGAAAGTGCAGAATATTCATCCATTTACTAAGGAGCGACCTAAAAAGGTTCCTGTGGTTAAGGAAATTCTCAAGAGACCCATGTCTCATGATGACGAACCCACATCATGTTTCAAAATGTGAATCCACGTAAGGTGATTCATGTTAATGAAACTTCAGTTAATTTAAAACCCAAATTGTTTTTTCCTACACAACCAATTTGCAATAATGCGAACACAAACGTGGTTCAAGACCCTTATATGAGATGAAAGTCTAAGAAACCATTGACATATTCACAAGCATCTAAACTACATTTGGATTCAATTAAAGTTAAACCGTCTGTTGAAGTGAAAGAGGTGCCCAAGACTGAGGCCTGGGCTACCTTTTTGGTCTAATCATGTTTCGTGTATGTGCAGAGTTTATCCAAGATTATATCAGAAGAAAATTGGATCATGGATAGTGGATGCTCTCATAACATTACCAACAATATCGATCTACCAACCATTGTCAAGAATATTCAAGTGGGTTATGTAGTGTTTGCGGGTAATTCAAGGGGAATGATTACCAATGAAAGAGATGTATCGAATGGTAGTATTACGTTGGAGAAAGTTATTTATTGTGACAAGGAGGATCACAATTTGCTGAGTGTATCTCAGATTTGTGATAAAAAGTATACCACCGTGTTTACCGACAAGGAGTTCATAATACTCAAACCGGTATATGTCGTTCCGGAAGACATGGTTGTTATGCAGTCTCCTCAGTCAAACGATATTTAGGTACTAAACATGAGTACTAAGGTATCAACTTCTATATCTGTTGAAACGTGTTATGTCTCTAAAGTAACTTAGAAAGACTCGATTATGTGGCATAGGCGTATGGGTCACATTCATGTCAGAAAGATGAATTATCTGATGGAAAATGATTTGGTGGATGGGGTTTCCCTAAAACACTTTAAGTTGACCGATCACAGTGTTGAATGCAAGAAGGGCAAACACAAGAAGAAGTCACACCCAACAAAATTATTTAATTCCATTGATACTACACTGGAATGACTTCATATGGATTTGTTTGGTCCTGTGAATCGTGCGAATATTGCTGGAGATTTGTACTGTTTAGTTTTCACTGATGATTATTCAAGGTACTCTTGGGTGTTATTTATGAGTTCTAAAGATCAGACACCAGTTCTCGTTCAGATTTTAATCATGAAGGTTTAATCACTTTACAAACACAAGCTGAGACGTATTCGGAGTGACAATGGCACAAAGTTCAAAAATACTATATTGGACTTCTTTTGTACTAAAAAAAGAATCCATCGGGAATATAGTTCTCCAAATGTACCTCAAAAGAATGGAAGCAGTAAGAACAATGCTTGCAGATTCAAAGCTTCTAGTCAAATTTTGGAATGAGGCGGTGAACACTGCTTTCTATACGCTTAGTCGTGTTTTGACGGTTTAGAAGCTGAAAAGACGAGTTACCAGCTTTTAAACAACCGTAAACCTAACTTAAAATTTCTTGAACCTTTCGAGTGTCCCTGCACAATGTTAAAGCGGGATGCGGGTAATTTCGAGGAGAAGGCTATTAAGGGTTACTTCTTGAGCTAGGAATTATTTGTTCCTACACAACCAATTTGCAATAATGCGAACACAAACGCGGTTTAAGACCCTTATATGAGATGAAAGTCTAAGAAACCATTGACATATTCACAAGCATCTAAACTACATTTGGATTCTATTAAAGTTAAACCTTCTGTTGAAGTGAAAGAGGTGCCCAAGACTGAGGCCTGGGCTACCTTTTTGGTCTAATCTTGTTTCGTGTATGTGCAGAGTTTATCCAAGACTATATCAGAAGAAAATTGGATCATGGATAGTGGATGCTCTCATAACATTACCAACAATATCGATCTACCAACCATTGTCAAGAATATTCAAGGGGGTTATGTAGTGTTTGCGGGTAATTCAAGGGGAATGATTACCAATGAAAGAGATGTATCGAATGGTAGTATTATGTTGGAGAAAGTTATTTATTGTGACAAGGAGGATCACAATTTGCTGAGTGTATCTCAGATTTGTGATAAAAAGTATACCACCGTGTTTACCGACAAGGAGTTCATAATACTCAAACCGGTATATGTCGTTCCGGAAGACATGGTTGTTATGCAGTCTCCTCAGTCAAACGATATTTAGGTACTAAACATGAGTACTAAGGTATCAACTTCTATATCTGTTGAAACGTGTTATGTCTCTAAAGTAACTTAGAAAGACTCGATTCTGTGGCATAGGCGTATGGGTCACATTCATGTCAGAAAGATGAATTATCTGATGGAAAATGATTTGGTGGATGGGGTTTCCCTAAAACACTTTAAGTTGACCGATCACTGTGTTGAATGCAAGAAGGGCAAACAAAAGAAGAAGTCACACCCAACAAAATTATTTAATTCCATTGATACTACACTGGAATGACTTCATATGGATTTGTTTTGTCCTGTGAATCGTGCGAATATTGCTGGAGATTTGTACTGTTTAGTTTTCACTGATGATTATTCAAGGTACTCTTAGGTGTTATTTATGAGTTCTAAAGATCAGACACCAGTTCTCGTTCAGATTTTAATCACGAAGGTTTAATCACTTTACAAACACAAGGTGAGACGTATTCGGAGTGACAATGGCACAAAGTTCAAAAATACTATATTGGACTTCTTTTGTAGTAAAAAAAGAATCCATCGGGAATATAGTTCTCCAAATGTACCTCAAAAGAATGGAAGCAGTAAGAACAATGCTTGCAGATTCAAAGCTTCTAGTCCAATTTTGGAATGAGGCGTTGAACACTGCTTTCTACACGCTTAGTCGTGTTTTGACGGTTTAGAAGCTGAAAAGACGAGTTACCAGCTTTTAAACAACCGTAAACCTAACTTAAAATTTCTTGAACCTTTCGGGTGTCCCTGCACAATGTTAAAGCGGGATGCGGGTAATTTCGAGGAGAAGGCTATTAAGGGTTACTTCTTGAGCTATGAATTGCCTAAGAAACGCGTTTTCAATTTCTCTTCGGGCTGTGTTGAAAAATGGTACCATGTAGACTGCCAGGGTTACATAACATCATTGGTGATCTCGATGCTGGTGTTCAACACGTCATCATATTGCTATTGAAATGATTCTAATGTATTGTGTGTGTATGCTGATATGCATTCCTCAGGAATCATGAATCTTCTTTCTCAATGGAACCAACGAGTGTTCAAATGGCGCTTGAAGATTTGTCTTGGGTAGAAAAAATGCAAGAAGAGTTGCAACATTTCAGTCGACTGGGTGTATAGTATCTTATTGATAAACCTGATAGAGTTAAGAAGCCTATTCCAACCAAATGGGTCTTTAAGTGTAAGAAGGATGACCGTGGGTCATCGTAAGGAAAAAGGCGCGTTTGGTCCTGCAAGGTTTTATCTGCAAGAAGGCGTAGATTACACGGAAGTACATGCTCCTGTTGCAAGACTGGAAGCTATACGTATATTTTTGGCCTATGCAGCTGTCAAGAACATTAAAGTTTATCAAATGGATGTTAAGAATGCGTTCCTTAACTGGAAAATTCATGAAGAGGTGTTCATGAAACAACCTCCTGGTTTTGAAGATCCGGACTATCCTGACCGTGTTTACTATTTAAACAAAGCTCTTTATGGTCTACACCAAGCCCCGAGAGATTGGTATGACACACTTGCTGACCATCATACGAATAGTGGCTTCAAATGAGGGACTGTGGATTGTACCCTTTTCTACATGACTGCCGGAGAAGATTTGTTCCTCGTCTAGATATATGTTGACGACATCATATTTGGTTCCACAAATGACAAGCTGTGTAAGGATTTTGAGAAGTCAATGCAAACAAAATTTAATATGAGATCGATGGGGGAGAAGAATTTCTTCTTAGGGTTGACAAAATATATTAAAGACGTCTTGAGTCGATTCAAGATAACTGCCGGAAAAGTCCCTTCGACTCCTCTTCCCGAGGGTCACAATTTTCCACCAGTCGAACTGAAGGATACCGTTGATCTGACCCTATACCGAGCTATGATAGGTTCTTGAATGTATCTTACTGCTTCTCGTCCTGTTATTATGTTTGCTGTTTGTTTAAGTGCCAGGTACCAATCGAGTCCCTGAGTGACTCATCTAACGGAGGATAAACGTATATTTCACTATATGAGGAGTAATCCTTACACCGGGTTATGGTATCCCAAGGATGATAGCTTAGATCTCACAATGTTTTTCGATTCAGACTATGGGGGATGCAAGATCAACTTCAAGTCAATACGGCAGGTTGTCAATTTCAAGGAAGCTGGCTTGTTTCATGGCAGTGTAAGAAGCAGACAACGGTCTCCTTTTCAAACACAGAAGCCAAATACGTGGCGTCCTTGAGTTGTTGTTCACAAGTTTCTTACTACTCCCATATATATTGATAACTTAGCTGCTATTTGTATCATGAAGAATCTCATGCACCACTATAAAACGAAGCATATTGATATTAGAAATCAATTCATTCATGATTGCTTTGAAATGAAATTAATCTATATAGAGAAAGTGCACACAAAATTTCAGAAAGATGATCTGTTTACCAAAGCATTTGATAAAACACGCTTTAACTTTTTGCTTGGTTTAAACGGTTTGAAATCTCTTGCTGATATCTTTAAGCTGTGTTAATTAACTTTTGTTTGCATAGTTTTAGTTTGTTTTCTTTTATTGTTGGTTTTTGTGGGATAACAAGGGAAAAACACAAAAATATCATGCTTTTTGTTTGTATAGATAAAAACAAAAAACTTTCAAATAAATTACAAAAATATTAAAACATTAAAAAAATTGCTCTTCAAAAATGCGTTTTGAAGCAAAAGGAGAGGATGATATTATATTGGTCATCTAGTCCCAAATCAAGTAAGAAATAAGCTTAAAAGACTGTGTGCTTTACTGCATTGGTGCATTGGTAGGCCTTAAACAAACTATTAGGGTAAAGTATTTTATATAAACATAAGAATTGCCAAATTGAAGAGGTGTTAGTCTGTTCCAAAAGTCTCGGTAATGAAGGCAGAAATGTAATAGCCTGTCATGCTCAAGCCTTATGTTTGTTTGATCACCAAAAACAAAAAATTCTAAATAAAATGCATCTAGTTTATGGTTAACACTTCAATGGTGTATGGTCATATGGCATCAAATCCTGTATTTATGGGATGCATCCTATTTCTGCACACTGTGAGTCTTTATGCGGTTTATTATTTGGGTATTCATAATCTGAATATTTCAAATGCTTTCAGAGCGAACCCTAAGTCAATAAACTTGGTCACTATTGTACTTTGTACAAATTCATTACTGACTTGATCAAAATCGGCTGTGAGTCATACATTGTTCCTCTCTTGTGTGCGTCTTAATACCAGTAAGAAACGGATTCCAGGGGATACAATGTATGTAAGCCTACAGATGAACTCGTGCATACTCATTTATAGTATAGGAAGCTCGGTGTATTGCTTAATAATGGGGGTATACCTTGTAGTGGGGATTACGAACTTAGATTTCTTAATCAATATAAATCATATATTTTGATCTTTAGACATAATGGTTTAAGTCAAGTTCGGGTGACATGGTTAAAGTCAAATTAGGCCTTAATCAAGATTTGAGGCTAATAGTTTCTGATATTCTGTGCTTTAATTGAAACTAAATTATATCACAAAAACACTTGAAAATTTGTTATAAGATTTAAGTGGACAACAATATCAATGACCGACTTAACACCAGTAATAATAACGCTGAAATGTAAAAATGAGATGGATTGGTGATTTGGTCAATATGATTCTCTACTCAACTCACAAAAATATGTACTGCTTTCGTAGAATAGATTTTATATTTGTCATAGTTGAAAATATACAAAATCCAAATATATTTTGTTTTTATTTTGTTTTCTACATTATTTTCGATTTCCGAGTTAAGGGGTACAATTTGAAAAAGAAAATACCGTAAAGATTTTCCACGTTTTTAAGTTAATTATTTTAATTTATGTGTTTTGCACGTAAAATATGTTAAGGTATTGGTTTTACCCCGAGTGGTAAACATTTTAAGGTAAAGTTCATCGAGGCACGAGTTTCGATGCATATTTAATCCTTGAAAAATAGAAAATGAAAATTTTCATTTTTAATTTGTTATTTAATTCCCATTCTCGACTTTAATTGTATCGAATGGAAACCATTCGCTATCATTATTGATAACAACAGAAGGTCATTCGTAATGAAAAATAATAACGAATGTAATCATTTGTTACACTTAGTCGCTTCCATTGGCCTGATAATGTAAGACCTTATACGTCATTGATTACGATAACGAATGAAGAACGAATAACTTGTTATTCGTTATGATTTTTAACTAATTGTTGATTCGTTAAAAGTAATTAACGAATGAGACAACAAATGAGGTTCATTACTTAATTTGAAATTAATGAATGAGCTCCTTCGTTTGCATTGGGAAGTGCGGAGTTCTGAGATGATATATTCAACAGTGGTAAATGAATCGACTCATTCGTTCACTTTCATTATCACCTTCCTTGACCAAACTCTTGCAATTTTTTCTCAGAATTTTGGACTTTCATTTAATCTATTTTTGTTGATTGATTTATACTCATAAGGTATAGACGATCTCAATGCGATGCTTTTCGTCAAATATAATCATCATCTTATGGGTTAATTTGATGATTTAATAACCGACTTAATACACTAATCAAATGAACATATTTAACAAACTTGTTTGATAAAGTGGTTAATTAGGGTTGATAGACGATGTCTTTACGAATCTTATGATGCATGTTTTGTGCTAATTCCTCGTGTTTTAGATTCAATTGATGATTTCAGTATGCATGTTGACTGATATGTTCAATTAATTTTGACTTTGACGATTAAGGGTCAAATTTTGATAATTACTGGACCAATTCATTATGGATAACGAATGGAAGGTCATTCGTGTCTACAGTAGACGAATGAACCCATACATTGTATCTACATAACGAATAGACACATTCGTTTGATTAAATAATGAATGAAACCTCATTCTCCCTATATAATCAACGAATGGACTCTTTATTTAATACACCTTCGGTATTTATTCATTCGTTATTGTGTTGATAATAAATATGGCTTGGAATGTTCACATAATATAATTTTCACTAAGTGTTTTAGTGAAAATTGATTTAAATAATACTTGGACTTACTAATGTTCGGGTTTTATGTTACAGAAATGCCAGATGAGATCATGGTTGATGCTCAGGCACTACAGGACCTTGATGTTCAAGAGAACCCTGTTGTACAAGATGATCATGTCATTCATGAGGCACCACAAGCACAACAGGATCAAGCACCGCAACAACAACAACATGCACCACAACAAGCTGCACTGGCCGTTGCAGAACTCGCTTATGATAAGAAACACAATATTTGTGCTTTTTTACAAGAAGACTTAGCAGACCGTCACATGTTTGGAGACGTTCGTGCATTCATTTTTTTATATCCGCTAATGTCCATGTACATTTTATCGTGATTCGACCATTCTGGGATTCTTCTCATTACGATGATGCTGAAAAGATTATTATAGCAGAGGTGCAGAGGAAGGAAATAAAGAGTGGTGCTGATGTGATCCATCGTTTTCTACGTTTTGCTGACACGATTGATAATCCTTGCGAGTTTGACAGGACATTGAGCAGTGGTTTGTTTCAGTGATTATACTACAAGGGTGACCTTGACCGTTCCTAGTACAACAAAGCATACTTGTGTGAACAATACAAGTATTTGCTGCATGTTTGTAACATTCGTCAAATTTCAAACGCGAAAACCCGACCCACTTATTTTTTTATACTATTGTTATTACCCAGACTATCGTTATTCATCATTAGTTTATTAATCATTTTTGATAATAAATTATTACCCGAAACTCGGTTTTGATTTTTGTTTATTATTAAATCGTAATAAATGTTTTTTACTTTTACGAAAAACCACCCCTAACATTTGTTTTAACCACTTCTGTCTCCACACTCAAACATCAAGGACCAATATGCAAAGTATAAATATTTTTTTTCTTTTCTACCTTTCTCTTCTTCCCTCTCACCGTCGAGCTTTAACCCCCCCAATATTTCTTTTTCCGAAATTCATGGCATAATCAACGAAAATAGTCTTACTAAACCATTCCTTAACGAAAATCGTATTCTACCGACACCCTAATATTGTTAAACTATGACAAATTGACAGCTAGAACATTAAAACTAAACCGCGTCTAAATCTGCCCTAAACCTTTATATAAACACGATTATAATACAATTAATTGGTACCGCATACTCCTCATCATATAACGACTCGAAGCCCTAACCTAATTGCAACAAACGAAGCCATCAAGGTCGATTTTGATAAGGAATTTGAGCCCCAAGCCCTAGTCCATCGACCTATACCCATTCGTCACCTGATATGGTAATTGAAACATGCATTTGATTCGTTTTTAGCTAAGGAACGTTAACCCTAAAAAAATTTTAAACACCATCGCCGTATTGTTGATCAATTGGAGCCAAATGGATTTAGGGTTTATCCTTTGAGCTGGGTTATGCATTTGGTTGTCTGTTCATATTTTTTTCTGTTGATATCTTAGAACTGGTCCAGGCGCAGGTTCGAACACCTGGACCCGGTTTTGAGTTTTTACTTTTTGTTTTCTTTTTATTAATATTATTTGATTATAATATAATTAGATATCACTAAATAAACACAATCTTGTTAAATTGAACCTCCCGCTTTGTGTTATATTGTACTTTTTATTCGTAATTATTCTAAATATATATATATTATATACAAAATCTATTTTATTTATTTAAGTATTTACGTAAATAATAATAATAATAATAATAATAATAACAATAATAATCATAAAAATGGTAAGAACGTAAACTATAAAAGACTCCAAAATTCTTTAAACTGATTTGTAGCCGTTATGTCGTGTCATATTAATTATTTGTAACTATTTCTACCCTCTAGTTATATTATTTACAAATTTATGTAAAGTGAACTAATAATACTAAAAATTGTATTTAAACCCTATCAAATCCCATATCCGTCATACGCCTTGTTATTATTTCTTTAATCTTAATTAGTTATATTAATAATAACTATGAACTTTTGTCAACGTATTCCGAGGACTCTATCTTATCTTCTTACCGTCGTCTCATCATTTATTTCCACTCGTTAAGGTGACTTTACATACCCCTTTTTCTATCTTTCATATTTGGGGGTAGCATGTATACCTTATTCAATTTTTGTTTATTGTTTTATTTCTACATCTATTTCAAACACAATTCGTTATATGTTTATGTGTGATGATTGCAATATCTATGACTATGCTCTATGTGTTTAAGTGTTTGTTTTATGTTTGGTGGTTGGTATCTCATCCTCATCTATTGTTATCTTGTATGATCATACATTTAACCAACTACATTGATTTTGTATCAATAGGAACGGGTCCGCGTCTATTTAGTTGTTAACATTTTCATAGGAATTGTAATGCTCAACATTAACATATGAATTGTAGTTTATATAAATATATATATATATATATATATATATATATATATATATATATATATATATATATCTCAACTAAAACTTATGTATACTCACCAACATTCATTTTGACAAACTCTATTTTCATACATGCTACAGGTACAAGTAATTTACATTGTTCAAGATCGAAGAAGTTAATTTTACCTTAAGATTTTAGTCAAAATACAAAAGTATGATGTATTTGTTGTGTTTATTGAATTTGTGTACTTGTTTTAATGTTAATGAAATTAAATAATTATTGTCACTTTAATTAGTGTCTTTTGAGCTACTGTCCAATCTATACGTTACGCCCCGGCACGTTCTGCCTTTGGTCGGGGTGTGACAATGTTCTTATCCATTGCCTAGGTGGTTTTGACGGATGCAAGATTATGCTTCAATCAATATTCGTTTCACTGATATTGAACAAACCGTTCAATTTCTCTGAGCTCGTATTTTATCACCTCAAGGAGAACTGTTTAGTTAAGAATTGGAAGAACAAGTTTCTAATGTATCCTTGATTTCTCCAGCTTATCATTCAGGACTTAATACCTAATCTTGTGATTGATCAGACATTGGTGGATGATGTGTTAGTTCTGGAGCATATGTCAGCTAATATTATGAAGCGTATGAAGACATATCAAAAGAAAAAAACTTTGGACATACCGAGCGCTAAACATTTGATTTTTGTCATTTGGAGAATCTAGATTATGTATGTCCTTCTAATGAACGTTGGATCAATGATGATTCGGAGAGATTGGAGACAGATTGAGGTTGAGGAAGCTAGTTCTGCGGCTGCTTAACTTAAAAGGAAGGGAAAGGCTGTAATGAAAGATCAACCGCCGAAACGACGTGTTACGAGGGGAAATGGTGTGGAGATTGGTCCTCCAGTACCAAGGTCGTCTGCTCAACAAGTACTGGTGGTGTCGCCTGCTGTTAGCGCCTCGTCTATTACTCTCATGACGAAAGCTTCCATGGACCCTAGATTTGAGTCGATTCCATAGTTGACGCTGTCTCCCATGCCGACCTCTCCGATGAAAACTATGGTTAACTAGTCTTCTCCTCAATAATGCAAATGCAGTCTCCTGCTCTATAATTTATGAATTTTAATCGTCCACATGGTCCAGTGCAGCCTGTTCCTCCTACATTCCATTCCATGCTTATTTCACAGCAGATGGACATACTATTGAGTTTGTTTCATCTCCAGGAGAATCAAATGGCTGCTGATCATCATTAACAAGATCAAATGCTGATGAATCAATGAAGACTGTTGAGCCACATATCGTATTGCCAAAAATAAAACCTAGAACTCCGTGAGCCTGTTACTGCTAAGGGGGGAGAAGATCAAGGCTCATAATGTCATCATTCTTCAACTAACCTTTAAGGATGATGCACTGAAAAAAGTTGAAGAACAATGAAGATGATCAAGATCCTAATGCGACTGGATGTGGTGGTAGTGAGGAGAAACAATCTGTGGGTACGGTATCTGCTGCTGCTACTAAGACTGAAGGAGATTATCGACAATTGGTTGTGTATCAAGATACTACCAATGCAACTCCAGTTGAGTCGAACAAAGCCAACACAATTTTATTTATAGATTATGAAAAGGGGATTGTGATGAGTTCAGTGAATGCTGCCGAGATCGATGAGGTGAGTTTGTAGACTTTGCCGTGTCTCAAGATCATATTTTGTTGCTGTTGGGTTTGAACGATGAAGAATTGGATGTGTTGGAAGCCGAGGAGGATGTTGAGGTAGTATATGATGATGAGGTACGATTTGATATGAGTGTACCATCTGAGGATACGTCGTTTATGTATGAGGACATAGATGTTGAGGATGTGATAGAAGAGGGATGCCCTGAAGTATATACACGTTCTAACGTTGATCAGAGTGTTCCATTCTTCAATGATGAACATGTTAAAGATTCTAAAGAGCATCTGGATAAGACAATGAAGAAAAAGATAAAGTATCTGAAAAAGGATCGGGTTCAATGGATCCTGATGTTGAGGGGTGGTTTGGGACACACAACAATTCCCAAACTTCTAAGAATATTGAGATGTACCGACATGTTGACAAAGAACATCAAATGGAGGTTAAAGCGCGTACAACAACTCATCAAATGACACCTTTCAAATAATAGAAGACAGTCAGAGTTGACATTGTGTCGTGGCTATATGACTCCGAACTGAAGCTACGCATAATTAAATGGGAGAACGGCATTCAGTATTATCAGTACACTACTAACCGTGGTGGAAATCAACTGGCAGGATGGTTTCATCAACATCTGGTATTTGAGGTCAATCGCGGGTTTAAGTTTTTCAAGCCGCATGTGCTAACCAGAAAGTATATCGACGGGGTTGATCCACACACTGGTTGAAGAAAACTTTTGTTAAAGGTTAAGCCGCCATGCACGATGAAACGAGTGCATGTAAAGATGTTTCCATAAAGTCTTTACAAGACATTTAACAGGTGGTATTATGACAACCGAACGGGCGAAGCCGTCATATGTTTAAAGACTGAGTTTGTGCGAGTCATCGATCCGATGTGACTCGTTAACTTATTAGAGATAGACAATGACGTGCTGTTCAAGAACGAGATTCTTTTTTCCAACATTAAAGATTATGAACGTGCTATGCAATTCCAACGCGTTGTTTTATTTATATTAATGTAAAGGGAATTTACGTAGTCCCATTTGTTATGTTTAACAACTCATTCGTTAAGGATGTTTATGAATGATGCTATACGTTATTGTTATTGTTATTGTCCATTTGTTAAGGATGTTTAAAGGATGGACCTAATCGTTATTGTTTAGTATCCATTCGTCATGGAATGTTGAAGAATGAGATATAGAGAATGAGTCAAACACTATACTTAGTAACTTATGTAAAGAATGAAGACGAACGAATACATTCGTTACGGGATGTGTAACGAATGGACTTCATCTTCTATATATAGGTTGTTTAACCTCATAATTTATTAAGTGTTCTAATTATCAATTTGTGAGCCATTACTCTGCCGAATTCACTACTCACACTAAAAACTTCATTCAATCTAACCTATCAATCACCTACACATATCAATAACTAGATCTTAGTTCAATATCATTATGAATTGATTCATGTTTAAGCTCAATTAATCTCTCTCAAATCATTTTTAATTAATAAGAAAAGACTAATTCTTCAGTAGATACATTTGTGGACACAAAGCTTTTCTAGTTAAACATCTTGCAATACATCGAGTTAATGGCCCGAAATCAAGGTATGAGTTAATATATTCTTCATAGCGAGTTAAAACGTCAAAACGGGTCTGGCGTAAATGTTTTGTCGCCGTACCATACAGCAGGTTTGGCCACTGAGCATCCCGTATATGCTGACCAGTGTATCATACACCAACATGGGATTGTATGTTTGAGAAATTTTCGTTTAATTTTAAGATTCTCTCATAATCTATATCGTTATTTCACTTAGTTATTACTAATTAACGGTTATGGATATTGTATGTGGCCATGGGTAAATATTATGCTGATGGGTGATTGACGCGAGTGTCAGATAAAGCAGATGCTATAGAAGAGGGAGTTGGATATGCCGAGGGGACTGTGGAGAATATTAACGATCGGAGGCTCTGATGTGATCAAGTCTTGGGAACATGTCAACGATGTACGAAGGGAGATTATTTCTATGAACTATAGAAGTTATTTTTGTCAAGTCACTTTCATTTGTGACGTGTGTTATAGTATATATCCAAAGTTGGTTTGTTAACGGTTATGGGTCTTGTGTGTTATTTGAGTTACTCATATGTTTATGTAAACTATTTGTTATTAAAGAGATTTCGTTTTCGTAAGGATTTGTTTTAAAACTAGAACGTCATGCCAAAGTTTTTAAGTAAAATAAAATATTACCAATATAATTTATTTATTTTCATTATGTTAAGAAAATATAACCAACATCTTGAGAATTATAATTTTTATCGAGTAATTTTAATAATTTAAGAATCTAAAGAAAAACCGGGCCTATTTTTCCGCAAAGTGTTTATAAATGTTTCACAAATATGTTATGGGTGTTTCATTTAGAGAGCACAATTTGATTTTGAAAAGTACGAGCAAACGTAATGTAAAAATGAAGTGGGAAAAGTGTTTGGAAAATGTTCTAAGTCCCCCTATTATATTATCATTTGTCTGTTTGTGAAGTTCAAATGTTTTTGTCGTTTTGCTCCAACAAGATGCCAAAGCACTTCCAAGCGGAGTTAGGCTCAAATATATGTCTTAGAAGACACACTAAGTAAAAAAGTGAAACTAGTTTACTCGAATACACAAGGTTACTCGATAAACAAATCACAAGTATCGCAACTAAGCATAAAACATCAAGTACACTACTTTTCTTGAAAATTATGAGGTTCCCGATATAAATAACTTAGAAGTTTTCTTAAAACAAAGCTTACTTGAACTCAATAAGTTATGAAGTTTACTCGAATGCAAAGTATACTCGAAACATTTTAAATGATCAATCAAAACACAAGTATGATCGAATATGTAAAAGATGAGATATTTACTATACAAACACTTAACTTTGCTCGAATATATATTCTATATGCTCGAATGAATAAAGTGTGGTCGCAAACCTTAAGTATACTAGAAACACTTAAGATAGTGAAATAGGAACACAAGTATGTTTGAATACACTTAGAAACACAGAGATAATTTTCTAATAAAGAAATATGCATATAGATAACACATTTGATCATTGAAACATACAAAGACAAAGAAGCTTATTAATTTTGACTCAAAACCCAAACTTTAACTAAATTTGACACTTTGGGATATAAAGCTTATGTACTTTGGTGAGAAGAGATCAAATTTTAGTGTTAATAATTTAAAGCACAATTTTGGAAATATCTCAATATGGGATCATATTGACTAAAACACTACACAATAATTTATTCCCAGCATCATTACAATACACAAAGAAGGTTAATAACATGTATTTTTGAAACTTAGCATGAATTTAATTACTTTAGAGATATGATTAAGATTCAATTTGTGCATGAGAGTTCAATGGACTCCACTTATGGACTTATGATGCTTCTAATCTTTTCTTAAGGCTTATTTGGCTTTCTCCATATCACCCCAAATTGACTTCAACCTCCTAATGGTTGGTCAAAAATCTTTTCAATGACAAAACATACTTTTCAAACTTTGGTATAATTTATTTGAATTTCAAACATTAAGGTTGAACGTTGGACTTACATGCCACGCAGTTCGGACTTACATGCTCAAGGTGTTTAAGACTTATAATGATATCCCGCCTTTGTAGTTCTAATTTTAACCCGTTAAGTTTGTATTTTTATCAACTTTTTGTTGATGTATAATCATTTAAGCAAAATTTGTTCATTGCCATGATTAAAATTTTCATTTTTGAGTTGACCAAACATCAACAGGCTTGCGTATGACTGGATAACTGTTTTTCTGTCTATTATTTGGAGAGATGTATGTATAAACATGCATACTTCTTCAAGATCTTAATCCACTTTAACCTTAGCAATTCATTATGTTTATATCCTATCAGTTTTTACACATCATGGAAAGCTATCATACATGTTAATGAATGCACATATTGTCCTTTTAGCCTATTAAATCCATATGTTTGGTGTAAATATAAATTTTTCTAACATTTTCCAATTTGGTTGATCACATTTTCAATTAAAACATTTTATGCTTCTTCAAAGCTTTGAGCTAAATATTCATATCATGTCCCTTCTTTCTTTTACCAATAAAGACTTTTGATTTTAATCATAACATTTTGTCTCTATTCAAATTTGTTTTTAATTTTCAGTTTTAGAACAAACTATAAACAGACTCAAATAGAAAGGCATAATAATTTTGTTGTTTTTCATTTAAAGACTCAAAGCAAACACGAAAATCTTTTTGTTTTAAGATACATCAAGCACAAATACATGCAAAGAAAGGTAAACACATAGAATGCCCATAATATAGACAATGATATCATAAAGCACATAAGCACATAAGCAATTAGACTTCATCAAAGTTGATCATTCCTAAGGCCTTTAAGAGAAAGTTGAACATGGTTTTGTCTAACGGTTTAGTGAACAAGTCAGCTATGTTGTCAGTGGAATCAACCCTTTTTATTTTTATTAAACCCTTTTAATTGAAGAAAATGATGCCTAATTTCAATATGCTATGTCTGGGAGTATTGCAAAGGATTTCACACTATTAACATTGTAGCACTATTATCAATTAAAATAGGGGTATGTAGGAAATTTAAACCGTAGTCCATCATTAGATTCCGAATCTAAAGAACATTTGCAAAGAAAGCAAAGGCAGCAATGTATTCAACTTATGTAGTTGAGATTGACACTGTTGTTTGCTTCATGCACTGTCAGGACATTAGCCTATTCCCTAGAAATTGACATCCTCTTGAAGTAGACTTCCTACTCATATTGCAACCATCACAATCACTATCTGTGTATGCAAGTAGATCAAAAGAGCTATTCTTTGCGTACCAAATCCCTAAGTCAGGCTTTCCCTTCAAATATTTGAAGATTCTTTTGACAGCCAACATACGAGAAACATTGGGATTGGCTTGAAATCTTGCACTACCACATACAACAAACATGATATCAGGTCTGGATGCAGTCAGATACATCAGTGATCCTATTTTGTCTATGTATTCATGCTGAACTATGAACTCCCCCTTTTCATCAGCTACAATCATTTCATGTGTGTCCATGGGAGTTGAGACAATCTTCACATAATTGCATTTGAACTTGGTTAAGATGTCCTTCAGATACATGGATTTATTTAGGAATATTCCATTATTATTATATTGAAATTGTAACCCAAGGAAGAAGTTCATCTCTCCCACTGAACTCATGCTATATATTTTTACTTCATTGTTGTTTTAAACACCTTCCACATTTCTTCATTTGTAGATCCAAAAATGATATCATCAACATACACTTGAAGTAGAAGCAAATATTTTCTTCTTTTCCTGTAAAACAAAGTCTTGTCATTGGCTCCTCTACAAAAACCATTATCAAGAAAATGGTTTAACAACTCATCATACGATTCTCTTGGAGCTTGATGCAATCCATATAGGGCTTTTTTTAGCATATACACTCTATTAGGATAAACAGGATCCTCAAAACCTGGAGGTTAATTGACAACACTTCCTCATCTAATCTTCTATTCAAAATTGCGGGCTTGACATCCAATTGATACACTTTGATGTTCTTTGATGCTGCATAAGCCAGAAAATCCTTGTTGCTTCTAATCTAGCAACATGTGCTTACCCCTCTTCAAAATCAATGCCTTGTTCATGTAAACATCCAAGTTCTACAATTCTTGCCATGTTCTTTACTATAATGCCTCTTTCATCTCTCTTGTTTCTGAACACCCATTTGGTTCCTATTACATATTTTTCTCATGGCTTATCAACTAGTTACCATACTTGTAGATCTCTAAAATGTGCTAATTTTTCTTGCATAGCTTCTACCCAGCTGTTGTATTTTAAAGCTTGTTCAATGTTCTTAGGTCCTTCTTGGGATAGAAAGCAAGAAAATAGACAAATGTTGGCAGTTTAAGATCCACCTATGGTCACTCTTTCATGCAAATCTCCAATAATGTTCTCAAGAGGATGATTTCTTTGTGTTGTTATTGTAGTTTGTACAATGGGGACAGTTGTGATAGCATGATCAAGACTTGAAGTGTTCAACTCAGGTTCTTCTTGAATTTGAGCTAAATTTGACGAGGTATGAGAAACCTATTATGGACAAATCGATTTCAAAATATACTTTAATACACTGATCTAGTTCTCTAATATATTATAGGTGATTGATTAAATACATTTATGCGAAGTGTGTGTGTGTTAAGAGAGTATTTTGGCAGCATAACAACTTCCAAATCATTATTAATCACACTTGTTAAATTAACAATCTGGTTACATGTATATATACAAGACAAATCCCATTCGTTATGCATGCCATAACGAATAGGGATCATTCGTTTTCAATCCCTAACATAACTTAATAGTATAGAGAATGAATCATTCACTATACCTCATTCGTTAACATTCCAAAACAAATGGTACATTAATAATAATGATTAGGCACATTCGTGAAACAACCATAACGAATGGCCACTAAACATAACGTATGGGTTCATTCATTAAACATCCTTAACGAATGACCATATAAATACACGAATGGACTGTTAATTACCAAAATTCCCTTTTACATAAATAAAGATAAATTACAATATAAACAAAGACCAAGTCGACCAAAACAATGCACTAACAAACTCCCTTTCATCTCGTGCTCTTTGTCTTCGATCAACTGAATCTCTTTGTCTTCAAGTTCGTACAACTATGAACTCCAAAAGCGTTGCAAACACTCTGGAATTGCATAGCACGATCATAATATTAAATCTCGGCCAAATGGATTTCATTCTTAAATTGCGTGTCGTTGTACCCGATTCCACGATCACCCGTATAAACTCAGTCTTCAGTCCCGTTCCGAGGAAGATAAAGACTTCATCGGTGCGGTTGTTGTAATAGCACCGGTTAAAAGTATGGTAAATAAATTGGGGGAAACAATAACAGGTACTCGGTTCATCATCGTCGGCGGATTTACTTTCAACATAAGATTTCTCTAAACATTCCTTGGATCGATCTCGGTGATGTACTTTCTTGTAGGAACCTGTGGTTTGAAAAACTTGAACCCGTGACGTACCTCGAATAATAAATGACGATAGAACAAATCTGCCATTTCGCTTTTTCCATGATTGACAACGGCCTATTTTCAAGTGTACGCACATCCCATCTCGATAATGTAAGAACATATGCAATGTGCTCATAATATTGCACGCTAAGTTCCCACTTTATGATGCATACATTATGATTGGAGTCATAAAGCCACGAAATGATATCATTTTTGACGGTCTTCGATGCTTTGTATGTCGTAATTTGGTGAGCCATTGCCTGTGCCTTGATTTCATTCTCGTTTTCTTTATCAACATATCTGTAAACGTCAATAAACTTAGAAAGTCGGACCTTATTTCGTATCTCAAAAAAGCCCTCGAGTTCTGGATCCTTCGAACTCGAACCATATCCCGCTACTTTCCTTTTATTCCTTTTCTTCTTTTCAAGATGTTCTTCAGCAGATTGTACATGTTCTTTAGTGAAGAATGGAATACCCTGATCAACATTGGTACGCGTGTATAGATCAGGATACTCCTCTGCTGTCACATATTCTACCTCGACATCATCATAACTAAACGACATATCCCTAGACGGGATACTCGCATCGAATATGACCTCATCGTTATCTATAACTTCCACATCTTCCTTGTTCTCCAACACGTCCAATTCCTTATTATGCTGACCAAGCAATAAAGATGTTTGATCTTGGGATAAGGCAAAATCAACGATTTCCCTTCCTCGATCTCATTTGTGTTCGTCGTGCTCATAACAAACCCTTTCTAATTATCCATAAATAAAATCGTGTTCGCCTTGATCGACTCGATAGGTTTCACGTTAGTAGTGTCACGACGCACTACCAACTGCGTATTGCTGCCCTCAGTAATCACCCCACCAGCAGATGTACCTGACTGTAGTTTCTGCTCACCACCACTTGTTCCAGCATCGGGGTCTTTGTCGTCATCGTTACCGTTCAACTTCTTTAACATATCGTCTTTACACGTGAGTTGAAGGATAACGTTTTCTTGCTCTTTCAACAACGTTGACATTTGTTGAGGAACTGGAAAGTTCAACCATGTTGGAGGAGGTAGCTGCATCGGGCCTTGTGTACGATTGAACGACATATACGAAAATTCCATAGGTTGCATCATTGTAGGAATCAGTATTGGACTCTTAGAAATCGTCGTAGTAGGGGATGTCGGCATTGGAGATAGCAACGATCTTAGAATCGAAGCAAATCTCGGATGAGAAGATTCCGTCGTCGTTAATGTGATAGCCGGGGTACTAACAACAGTAGTAACCAAAGATGCTTGTTGTGGAACAGACGAACTTGGATCAAAAGAGCGAATCACCACACCACTACCCCTGTGAATTGTTCTTTCATAGGAGCTTTACCCTTTCATTTTTGTTGAGCAGCTTCAGAACTAGCTGCCTCAACCACTTTACTACCACCATCTCCCCCATTTCCACCATCTCCTCCATCTCCACCATCATCGTTCCCACCCGGTCCATCTTCACACTCAGAGTCAGAATCATCGTGTATCCAACGATCATTAGATGGACATACATAACCAGGTCTCGCCAAATGATCTATCAAACACTTGAACCTCGGCCCGTCCTTAATAGATTTTTTTAGATACGTCTTCATTCGCTTCATTGTATCCTCCGCCATGTGTTCCTAAACCAACACATCATTCATCAATGTCGAATCAATGACCAGATCAGGCATTAGATCATTAATAATCAGCTATAAGAAGCGAGGATAAATCAAGAACATGTTCTTGCGGTAACAAACAAAGCAGTTCTCCTTTAGATGATAAATAATAAGCTCCGAGAAATTGAACGGCTTGTTCTGAATCAAAGCGACAAATGCAGATTGCAACATGATCCTGCACTCATCATATCCTCCTTTGTGTCTACCAAGGAAGTGAATAATAACATGCAACAAGTACTTGTATTGTTCATACAAGTAAGCCTTTTTGTAGTGTGAATGATCAAGCTCGCCTTTGTAGTGTAACCTTTGAAATAAGCCTCTAATAAACATTTTGTCAAACTCTGTGACAATCGTCAATTTCAGGTTAACTCCGTTAACTCAACTCCGTCAATTCAAACTTAAGATCATTGAATCTCTAACGCACACCTCATTACATTTAAACTAGGGTTTAAATGACGCTTAACACTTACTACATGTGTAGTCTTTCGGGATTTGCACCGAAACGCAAACGAGTTGACGCAAACGATTGATGAATAAACGAAAAACGTCAAAACAGTAATTATGTGATAATTATGTGTTAGACTTATGTGTTACGTGATAACATGGTTATGAACATTAACTCAAGATGTAAACTAGTTAGTTAAGTTAGAAAAACAACAATTGAAAGTAGAGGGACTTGAGTGTAACTTGTTATGTTTATAAATAGATCATTAACTAAACCCTAACTATTCTTTTCTTTCCCCACTCAAAACCGATCAGCCCCCATTCCCTTTGCTCCCTTGGCTGCCGTCGACATACACACACAAATACACCATCAATTTCAAGCTTTGATTGAAGAATTAGGTGCTAGGAAGGTATAATTGATTATCCTATACATTCTTATTACTTGATTTTGATGTTTGTTGGGTTAATTGTAAACCCTAGCTGCCGATTCTATATGTATATGTAATCAATATGATTGTTGTTGATTGAGTAATGATTTGATAAGTAGAATTGATATTGTAACATGTTGATTGTTGTGTCTTTGATTTGAGTTCAAACAAAAACCCTAATCTTGTATGTAATGTGTAATTGATGTGCATGGATGGTGTTTATGGAGTCTAGAGGGTTATATGAATGCATGATAGTTCATAGATTGTTAATATGTTGAATTTGGATACAAACAGTTTCTGGACAGAATGTGTTATTGATGTTTAAGTGACTGTAACGAAGTGTAAAGATGAAAATTGGTTGAGGTTATTGGTACTACAGTAATCTAGGTTGAGTCTAGTTTCTATAGAGTATAAATTTGTAATTTTTGGACAAGTAAAGGTTAACTTTTATGATTTTACAAAAACATTGTGCAAAGCTGAGCTGTTAGACCTGCTGTTAGGTTGTGTTGTAAATGTTATATCTCATGAACTACGAGACCAATTGGGTTGGTTCCACTTCTTGAAGTTGACTTATTGAGTTAGGAACTTAACCCAAGTGGTCTTGCATTTATTGGATTTTTCGTTTAACGGGAATTGCAAATAAAATTCTGTTGCGCATGAATTTGACTGTTATGAGTTTGCTGTAATGATTTGATGATTGTGAGAAAACTATGTGGAATAAAAATATAATTAAATATGTTCTGGAAACCTAAGACATATGTGCTTCTGTGATGATTTTTGGTAAATTAATTGAGATGCTATGATCAGTGAAATAGTACAATCTTTCTAGTAGGATTTCTGTCTCGGTGAAACTAGCTGCTGAGTTGTGTAAAAATGCATGAAACATGATACTTGCTATATAATTGTTTTGTTTTGACCAAAATACCCTTGCGGGGAATAATTGCTAATTGATTGCCATGATTTGACCAAATTGCCCTCATGGGAAATAATGGCTAGTTAATTGTTATTTGTTGACCAAAATGCCCTTACGGGGAATAATTGATAGTGATGTACTTTATGAATACATGACACGTATATGATTGCTTACACATGTAATGTGTCACAAAAACACTTGTTAAAGTCACACACGATTCACAAACGAAACACGAAACATGTTATGTGCATAGGTATTATGTGCCGGGTCTAGAGACTCGATAATATTCCGACACTTAGAAAAATCTCTTTATTGTTTTAGAACGCTAGAGAGAGTTTTTCGGTGACGCACATATTGGTGATTTAATTTGGGAAATTCTTCGCAAACAGTGAGTTTCACTTTCCCCTCCTTAAACTGTTTTCTAACGTTTTTCACTTGGGGAGATAACATACTCCACAACGCATTTAAGATTTTGTTTTAAATTATATATCACTTGTAAAGGCTAAGTGGCAAACGAAACATTTGAAGTCCTACACATCGAACCGGTTAATATTTTGAATAGCGAGTCACTGTTGAGTAGTACTACTGGGTTTGACAAACCCCACCCAACGCTAAACTCGACTGGAGGTCGAGCGGGTGTAATTTTGGCTAACACGTACCATGGTCTGGAGGACCTGGTGACAAGGCACTTAATAAACGAGTCAGCTTCGGTGTCGAACACTTAGTAATACTTGTTGTATAGACTAGCTACCTATCGATATATAATTGACATAACACTATCTGGTAACGCAAAACGCTGTAACGCTGTAACGCACAAAGCTGAACGCAAACGCTGAACGCTTTATTTTTATTTAAACTTGTGAACTCACCAACCTTGTGTTGACACTTTTAGTATGTTATTCTCAGGTAGCCAAGGCGGGCGCGCGGTTTTGGAACATGTATTGCTTGATAAACTTTTAACTATGCAAACTTACTTTTAGCTGTTATCATTGGTTTTAAATCGTCCTGCGTGACGTAACATTGTTTCTATGGTTTTACGCTTCCGCACTTATTTTCATTTAAACGTTTTTATGGTTTGATTATAACTAATGATTCCGATCCTGTTAGTTCACACCCTCTGACGGTAAAACTCCGTTAGTGGATTTTGAGGGTGTGACAGATCATCTTGGTGATTTAATTTGGGAAATTCTTCGTAAACAGTGTGTTTCACTTTCCCCTCTTTAAACTGTTTTCAAACGCTTTTCACTTTGGGAGATAACATATACTCCACAACGCATTTAAGATTTTGTTATAAATTATATATCACTTGTAAAGGCTAAGTGGCAAACCAAACATTTGAAGTCCTACACATCGAACCGGTTAATATTTTGAATAGCGAGTCACTGTTGAGTAGTACTACTGGGTTTGACAAACCCCACCCAACGCTAAACTCGACTGGAGGTCGAGCGGGTGTAATTTTGGCTAACACGTACCATGGTCTGGAGGACCTGGTGACAAGGCACTTAATAAACGAGTCAGCTTCGGTGTCTAACACTTAGTAATACTTGTTGTATAGACCAGCTACCTATCGATATATAATTGACATAACACTATCTGGTAACGCAAAACGCTGTAACGCAAAACGCTGTAACGCTGTAACGCACAACGCTGAACGCAAACGCTGAACGCTTTATTTTTATTTAAACTTGTGAACTCACCAACCTTGTGTTGACACTTTTAGTATGTTATTCTCAGGTAGCCGAGGCGGGCGCGCGGTTTAGGAACATGCATTGCTTGATAAACTTTTAACTATGCAAACTTACTTTTAACTGTATCATTGGTTTTAAATCGTCCTGCGTGACGTAACATTGTTTCTATGGTTTTACGCTTCCGCACTTATTTTCATTTAAACGTTTTTATGGTTTGATTATAACTAATGATTCCGATCCTGTTAGTTAACACCCTCTGACGGTAAAACTCCGTTAGTGGATTTTGAGGGTGTGACAGATTGGTATCAGAGCCATTGGTTATAGCGAACTAGAAGCTGCATGCATACTAGACTATAACCTCGACGACCCATTAGTTATAATGATACGCACTACATAGATTTGTGTAGTCTTGTAATCTTATCTCTTTACCTCTTTCACTCATACGCGCGCGCATGCACGGCTTACCTGAAGGAATGTCGACGCCGCCATCATCATCATCATCATCATCCGATCCGATGACTTATGCTCACGGGAAAGAACCGTAGATACCTACCGCATCGCCGCCCCGAGTAGTCCCGGAACTCGAAGCTCCCGCACCGAAGAGGTACCGCCTATCCGGAGGCATATACGAAAACGACGTTAGCTGGGATTGGTACCCTAACATGATCAGACGTATGGTCTATCGCGAACAAGTTCCCCCGTTACCTGACCCGAACCACCCTGCTTATCCCAACACCCTACCACCCATAACCGAACCTGTAGAGCGAGTTCTCGCAGCTGTTGTTTCATGCTTGGAACGTGACGTGGGTTACATGCGCTATACTAGAGCCAACGTTTCCGGACTGTTGAAGGACGGAACCGAGACTAAGGAGGAGATTGCCCACATGGCAGAGGCAATGAAGGAAATGCATGAGGCTAGTGATCAACAGATGAAGATTATGATGAAGATGCAAGCTGAGATGATAGACTTGCAAGAGCAACTCCAAGAAGCAAGGACCTGAACCGAGATAGCTCTAGAGCGTTGCGATGTCTTACAAATGCAACTTGCTCAGAACGCAGCCGAACCTGAGGCAGAGCCTGAGGCCGAGCCTGAGGCAGAGCCTGAAGTGGAACCTAAAGAAGACCCCGAAGAGGAGCCTGAGGAGGAACCTGAGGAAGATCCCGAGGAGGAACCCGAAGAGGAACCAGAGGAAGAAACGGCTGAGCCAGAGGCACACTCAAAGGTGTCCCCAGACGATGTGAAGATGTGCAAATTCTTGGATTGGAACTGGCTAACGCGATGAACTGGGAGGAGTTCAAGAACATGATGCGAGAGGAGTACTGTCTGAGAGAGGAGATTTCGAAGTTGGAGTCAGAATTTTGGTCACTGAAGATGGTGGGCTCGGAAATTGAAGCCTACACCTCCCGTTCTCACGAGTTGGCTGTGATGTGTCCGCGGATGGTGGATCCGCCGAGTAAGAGGATTGAAATGTACCTTGATGGGTTAGCACCGCAGATTCAGGGCATGGTGACGTCTTCTAGACCAGCCGCGATTCAACAAGCGATCAGTTTAGCTCACAAACTGACGGATCAGGCTGTGACCCAAGGTGCGTTACCACCTAGGGGTTCAACCACTATGGCCTGTGACAACCCGAGTAATGACAACAACAGCAACAGCAACCCGAGCAGCGGAAAGAGGAAGTTTGACAACACCAGATCCTCATCCTCGAACCTCCCACCGCAACAACACTACCGTAAGCCCGAATTCCCTCGGAGCTTTAACAATCAAAGTCACAACAACAATATCAACGGTAGCGGGCAGGGTTAGAGCGGATATGCTGGGAAATATCCGAAGTGCAATAGGTGCAACTATCATCATGTTGGCCCGTGTAACCGTGTCAAGTGTCAGAGATGCGGAAAGATGGGTCACCAGGCGAAGGAGTGTAGAGGAGACCTTGCGGCAACGGGTGCTCCTAAACCACCTATGACGACGAAGGGATGTTACGAGTGTAGGCAGGAAGGTCACTTCAGGAAGGATTGTCCCAAGCTGAAACAGAACGACAACAATGGGGGTAATGGAAGTGGCAGTAGTGGTGGAAGCAATGGCAAGGGAAGAGCGTTTGTAATTGTGTCGGGTCAAGCCCGCAATGATCCGCACGTGGTGACTGGTAAGTTCCCTGTAAATGATTGTTTTGCTTCTGTATTGTTTGACACTGGAGCTGATAGGAGTTTTGTGTCGAAAGCCTTTAGTCAACTCTTAGACTTAACTCCAACTCCATTAGATGCTAAGTTTCCTGTTGAATTAGCTGACGGTAAGACTATAGTAACGACTCATGTACTTGGGGGATGCAAGTTAAAACTGTCAGGTCATGTCTTTGACATCGACCTTATTCCTTTTACGCTTAGTAGTTTCGATGTCGTTGTCGGCATGGACTGGTTATCCGAGAATCGAGCGGAGATTATATGTCACGACAAGATAGTTCACATTTCTACCCCTTCCGGCGAGATCATTTCGGTCCGAGGTGAGAGAAGCGGCATGACCACCAGCGTCATTTCCCTTATGAAGGCGCAGAA
This sequence comes from Bidens hawaiensis, assembly GCF_021521415.1. Classification (NCBI taxonomy): domain Eukaryota; kingdom Viridiplantae; phylum Streptophyta; class Magnoliopsida; order Asterales; family Asteraceae; genus Bidens; species Bidens hawaiensis. Next base: position 67,399 of record NW_027495329.1, on the reverse strand, counting down.
GTACCTACGAAAGGGTCATCCGGCAGTTTTGGCGCAGATCATTGAGAAACCCGCGGAGGAGAAACGAATTGGAGATATACCTGTTGTGCGAGACTTCCCGGAAGTTTTCCCGGAGGATTTGCCCGGACTCCCTCTTGTACGACAAGTCGAGTTCCAAATCGAGTTGACACCCGGTGCAGCACCCATAGCACGAGCCCCGTATCGGCTCGCACCGGCGGAACTTCAGGAGTTGTCCACTCAGCTGCAAGATTTGTTGGATAAGGGTTTATCCGACCTAGCTCATCGCCGTGGGGAGCCCCTGTCTTGTTTGTCCGAAAGAAGGACGGGACTTTCCGCATGTGCATCGACTACCGGGAGTTGAACAAGGTGACGGCCAAGAACCGTTATCCTTTACCCAGAATTGATGATTTGTTTGACCAGCTTCAAGGATCGAGTTACTACTCGAAGATCGATCTGCGATCCGGTTACCACCAACTTAGAGTGCGCGAGGAAAATATTTCAAAGACGGCTTTCAGAACACGGTATGGTCACTACGAGTTTTCGGTTATGCCTTTTGGCTTAACCAACGAACCAGCTGTATTTATGGATCTCATGAATCGAGTATGCGAGGCGTACCTCGACAAGTTTGTGATTGTGTTCATTGACGATATTCTCGTCTACTCTAAGAACGAAGCTGACCACGAAGAGCACTTAAGGGTAATTCTGGAATTGCTGAAGAAGGAACAACTGTATGCTAAACTATCGAAATGTGAATTTTGGCTTCGCGAGGTTCACTTTTTAGGACATGTGATCAACGAGAATGGTATCCATGTCGATCCCGGTAAGGTAGAGGCCATCAAAAACTGGGAAGCACCTAAGACTCTGACTGAGGTGCGGCAATTCCTGGGACTGGCCGGCTACTACCGGCGTTTCATCGAGGGATTTTCAAAGATTGCTCAACACCTCACCGCTTTGACTCACAAAGGCACTAAGTACAACTGGGGTGACGCGCAAGAATCCGCTTTTCAACTGTTGAAAACCAAACTTTGTAGCGCCCCTATTCTAGCCCTCCCCGAGGGAACGGAAAATTTTGAGGTACACTGTGACGCATCTATACAAGGTCTTGGTTGTGTGCTGATGCAACTCGAGAAGGTTATAGCCTACGCCTCCCGACAACTACGGATTCACGAGAAGAACTACACGACCCATGATTTGGAACTTGGAGCTGTGGTGTTTGCTCTTAAGATATGGAGGCATTACTTGTACGGTACCAAGTTTACCATTTACACCAACCACAAGAGTCCAACATATCTACGATCAGTAGGAGCTGAACATGCGACAGCGCCGTTGGGTCGAGCTGCCCAAAGATTACGATTGTGCCATCAAGTACCACCCTGGCAAGGCCAATATAGTGGCCGACGCCCTCAGCAGAAAAGAAACAGATAAACCCAGACGGGTGAGAGCATTGCAACTCACGATTCATGCCAGCTTACCCGATCAGATTCGCGATGCGCAACTTGAAGCTTTGAAAGATGACAATCTTCCGTCGGAACTCATGCGGGGCATGAACAAGCAACTTGAAACTAGACCGGACGGGGTCCGATATTTTGAGAACCAGATTTGGGTTCCACGGTACGGAGAGTTGAGGACTCTAGTGATGGACGAAGCTCACAAGTCCCGATATTCTATCCACCCTAGCTCTGATAAAATGTATCATGATTTAAAGGCACTTTACTGGTGGCCGAACATGAAAGCCAACATTGCCACCTATGTGAGCAAATGCCTGACTTGTGCCAGAGTCAAGATAGAATACCAGAAACCATCTGGACTACTGCAACAACTGGAACTCCCTAAGTGGAAATGGGAACATATCTCAATGGATTTTATCACGGGTTTACCAAAGACACCGACGGGATGCGATACCATCTGGGTGATCGTTGACCGGTTGACTAAGTCTGCACACTTCCTAGCAATTAAAGAAACGGACAAAATGGAAAGACTGACTCGCGTCTACATGAAGGAAGTAGTGTCTAGACACGGAGTGCCTGTCTCAATCATTTCTGATCGAGATTCTCATTTCACTTCGCACTTTTGGAAGTCGCTGCAAAGCGCACTAGGCACCCGTCTTGATATGAGCATAGCATACCATCCTCAAACGGATGGGCAAAGTGAACGAACTATTCAGACCCTGGAGGATATGTTGCGTGCCTGCGTATTGGATTTCGGAAAAAGTTGGGAACCCCACTTACCCTTGGTAGAGTTTTCGTATAATAACAGCTACCACGCAAGTATTAAAGCAGCGCCGTTTGAAGCGCTGTACGGACTGAAGTGTCGATCACCACTCTTTTGGGCGGAGGTGGGTGACAGCCAAATCACTGGTCCAGAACTGGTACTCGAAACTTCGGAAAAGATTGTTCAAATCCGAAATCGCATGGCAGCAGCACGAGATCGCCAAAAGAGTTACGCCGACAAGCGCCGAAAACCCCTCGAATTTCAAGTGAACGATCGAGTGTTACTCAAAGTCTCACCTTGGAAAGGTGTGGCTCGCTTTGGGAAGCGAAACAAACTCAACCCACGATATGTTGGTCCGTACCGGATAACTGAGCGCATTGGTCCGGTGGCGTACTGACTGGACCTGCCAACGGAACTCGGTGGCGTACACAATGTATTCCACGTGTCCAATTTGAAGAAATGCCTGTCCGATGAAACCCCAGTAGTCCCTTTGGAGGAACTACAAGTTGATGAACAGTTACGTTTCATTGAGGAACCAGTCGAGGTTTTGGATTGGGAAACCAAAACGCTCAAGCACAGCAAAATTCCAATCGTTAAAGTTCGTTGGAACTCGAGACGTGGACCGGAGTTCACGTGAGAACGCGAGGATCAAATGATGAAAAAGTATCCTCACCTTTTTGAAGGGCTAACTAAACACAGAAAACCGCGAAACCCGGCAAACCGTCAGACATCACCGGAGGTATGAATTAAATTTCGGGACGAAATTTCTTTCTACTAGGGAATGATATGACAAACTGAATTTTTTTTTCTTACTCTTTCAGAAACTCATTACGACTTGACTCAAATTTTCGGGACGAAAATTCTTTATCATGGGAATGATGTGACAATCGTCAATTTCAGGTTAACTCCGTTAACTCAACTCCATCAATTCAAACTTAAGATCATTGAATCTCTAACGCACACCTCATTACATTTAAACTAGGGTTTAAATGACGCGTAACACTTACTACATGTGTAGTCTTTCGGGATTTGCACCGAAAGGCAAACGAGTTGACGCAAACGATTGATGAATAAACGAAAAACGTCAAAACAGTAATTATGTGTTAGACTTATGTGTTACGTTATAACATGGTTATGAACATTAACTCAAGATGTAAACTAGTTAGTTAAGTTAGAAAAACAACAATTGAAAGTAGAGGGACTTGAGTGTAACTTGTTGTGTTTATAAATAGATCATTAACTAAACCCTAACTATTCTTTTCTTTCCCCACTCAGAACCGATCAGCCCCCATTCCCTTTGCTCCCTTGGCTGCCGTCGACATACACGCACAAATACACCATCAATTTCAAGCTTTGATTGAAGAATTAGGTGCTAGGAAGGTATAATTGATTATCCTATACATTCTTATTACTTGATTTTGATGTTTGTTGGGTTAATTGTAAACCCTAGCTGCCGATTCTATATGTATATGTAATCAATATGATTGTTGTTGATTGAGTAATGATTTGATAAGTAGAATTGATATTGTAACATGTTGATTGTTGTGTCTTTGATTTGAGTTCAAACAAAAACCCTAATCTTGTATGTAATGTGTAATTTATGTGCATGGATGGTGTTTATGGAGTCTAGAGGGTTATATGAATGCATGATAGTTCATAGATTGTTAATATGTTGAATTTGGATACAAACAGTTTCTGGACAGAATGTGTTATTGATGTTTAAGTGACTGTAACGAAGTGTAAAGATAAAAATTGGTTGAGGTTATTGGTACTACAGTAAACTAGGTTGAGTCTAGTTTCTATAGAGTATAAATTTGTAATTTTTGGACAAGTAAAGGTTAACTTTTATGATTTTACAAAAACATTGTGCAAAGCTGAGCTGTTAGACCTGCTGTTAGGTTGTGTTGTAAATGTTATATCTCATGAACTACGAGACCAATTGGGTTGGTTCCACTTCTTGAAGTTGACTTATTGAGTTAGGAACTTAACCCAAGTGGTCTTGCATTTATTGGATTTTTCGTTTAACGGGAATTGCAAATAAATTCTGTTGCGCATGAATTTGACTGTTATGAGTTTGCTGTAATGATTTGATGATTGTGAGAAAACTATGTGGAATAAAAATATAATTAAATATGTTCTGGAAACCTAAGACATATGTGCTTCTGTGATGATTTTTGGTAAATTAATTGAGATGCTATGATCAGTGAAATAGTACAATCTTTCTAGTAGGATTTCTGTCTCGGTGAAACTAGCTGCTGAGTTGTGTAAAAATGCATGAAACATGATACTTGCTATATAATTGTTTTGTTTTGACCAAAATACCCTTGCGGGGAATAATTGCTAATTGATTGCCATGATTTGACCAAATTGCCCTCATGGGGAATAATGGCTAGTTAATTGTTATTTGTTGACCAAAATGCCCTTACGGGGAATAATTGATAGTGATGTACTTTATGAATACATGACACGTATATGATTGCTTACACATGTAATGTGTCACAAAAACACTTGTTAAAGTCACACACGATTCAGAAACGAAACACGAAACATGTTATGTGCATAGGTATTATGTGCCGGGTCTAGAGACTCGATAATATTCCGACACTTAGAAATATCTCTTTATTGTTTTAGAACGCTAGAGAGAGTTTTTCGGTGACGCGCATCTTGGTGATTTAATTTGGGAAATTCTTCGCAAACAGTGAGTTTCACTTTCCCCTCCTTAAACTGTTTTCAAACGCTTTTCACTTGGGGAGATAACATACTCCACAACGCATTTAAGATTTTGTTATAAATTATATATCACTTGTAAAGGCTAAGTGGCAAACGAAACATTTGAAGTCCTACACATCGAACCGGTTAATATTTTGAATAGCGAGTCACTGTTGAGTAGTACTACTGGGTTTGACAAACCCCACCCAACGCTAAACTCGACTGGAGGTCGAGCGGGTGTAATTTTGGCTAACACGTACCATGGTCTGGAGGACCTGGTGACAAGGCACTTAATAAACGAGTCAGCTTTGGTGTCGAACACTTAGTAATACTTGTTGTATAGACTAGCTACCTATCGATATATAATTGACATAACACTATCTGGTAACGCAAAACGCTGTAACGCTGTAACGCACAACGCTGAACGCAAACGCTGAACGCTTTATTTTTATTTAAACTTGTGAACTCACCAACCTTGTGTTGACACTTTTAGTATGTTATTCTCAGGTAGCTGAGGCGGGCGCGCGGTTTAGGAACATGCATTGCTTGATAAACTTTTAACTATGCAAACTTACTTTTAACTGTTATCATTGGTTTTAAATCGTCCTGCGTGATGTAACATTGTTTCTATGGTTTTACGCTTCCGCACTTATTTTCATTTAAACGTTTTTATGGTTTGATTATAACTAATGATTCCGATCCTGTTAGTTCACACCCTCTGACGGTAAAACTCCGTTAGTGGATTTTGAGGGTGTGACAAACTCGCACGGATTATCAATCGTATCAGAAAACTGAAGAACTCGTCGTATCACATCAGCATCAATATTTATCGTCTTGTTTTGTATCTCAACAATAATGTGGTTCTCAGTACCAACGTATCTGGCACTGTCCCAAAAGGGATGAATAAATATAGCATTGTCAATACATGAGCGACGCAAGAAAGCGATTACGTCCCCAAACATATCACGACCCACAAAATCATCTAGCAGGAATGCACATATGTTGAGTTTCTTATAGTAGGCTAGCTCAGCAATGGCAGGTGCAGCTTCAGGTGCTTGAATTTGTGATTCCTGTGGAGCTTTTTGAACAACAGGGTTTTCTTGTGTCGGGGCATCAACAATATTTTCATTTGCCACATATGTGCCACAGTCCCGAACATTTCAAAAACTGAATATCATAAATATACCTAAGCTTCACCAAACTTAGTAAAATATGGATTTTGTTCAAAAATTGAAGGGTTATTCGTTATCCATTCGGTATGACGAATGAGTCCATTCGTTATAACAAATGAGACCATTCTTTATAATGAATGGTCTTAATTAAAGGTCTGAATAACGAATGTTTCCATTCGTTATTTATTCACGAATAAGTCCATTCGTACCATATAAACAATAAATGAAGAATAATTAATTATCATTTAGCATGAATGTACCTATTCGTTATCAGAAGTCACAAATGAATTCATTCAGTCACTGTTGACATGAATGAATCCCCATTCGTTATCCATAGCGAATAATGTTCAATAAATATCAAAATTTGACTTTTAAATGTCAAAGTCCAAATTGAGTTTTTCAAACTAGTCAAACATGCAATTCAAAATTACAATCCAACTGAAAACAACATGAATCAGTGCAAGATTGTTATTGTTAGACTTGTAATAACATTGTCTAACAACCTTAATAAAAAAATAGAACAAATAAAGATGTTTAAATGGTTCATTTGATTAAACCTGTATCGGTTCAACAAAACCCTTAATTAACCCCTTATATGTCCATTAATTTTGACGAAAATCTTATCGTTGTGATCGTCTTGACCTTATGAACACGAAAACTTTCGCTAGGGGTTTGCTTAGTTAGTGAGTAAATCGAGGAAGACAAATGAAACAATTTGTTTTCATCTAGTTTTTTATATTATCATATTTTCACGCTTCCTATGTACACGAATAGGCCCATTCGTTAGTTCAAAACTAACGAATGACCTTTCATCCGTGTTCTCATTCGTTAACTAAGGTTAACGATTCAACTTTAACATAACTTCATAACGAATAGCAAGCTATTCTTCCTTCATACGTTATCTCAATCAAAGCGAATGATGTCATTCGTTATCAGACCAACGGAAGCGAATGAACTTTAACGAATGGTGACATTCGTTATCATTATGCACAGCGAATGACCACCATTCATCAACAAATAAGGTAACAAATAGATTCCATTCGTTACAACAGTGTAACGAATGGAGTGTTAGATAACAATGTAAACATGTAATTTCTTTTCAACATTCCAATGATTAAATAAGTATCAAAATTTGTGTTTTGATAAACATTATCTTAAAACGTTTTTTACCCAGATGGCAAAATCAAATACCTTAACGCATTTTCCAAGAAAACACATAACTTAAATTAATTAACTTAAAAATCATGGGAAAAATCTTTTGTATTTTCTTTTTCAAATTCCCTTTAGCTCGGAAATCCAAAATAAAGCTGAAATATAATATTTTTAAATTTTGAATATTTTCGAATTAAAACTAAGAAGATATGAAAACTAATCTACGAAAACTGTACATATTTCTATGAGTCGAGTAGAGAATCATATTGATCAAGAAATCCTCCATAACAGGTTTATACTTTAGCATTATTATGACTGACGTTAAGTCGGTCATTGATATTGTTGTCCACTTAAATCTTATAACAATTTTTCAAGTATTTTTGTGATATGAATAAGATTCAGTTAAGGCACAAGATATCAGAAATTATCAGCCTCTAATCTTAGTTCGGGCTTAATTTGATTTTGACCATGCCACCACAACTTGACTTAAACCATTATGCCTGAAGATCAAAATATATAATATTTATATTGATTAAGCAATCTAAGTTCATAATACCCACTACAAGGTATAGCCCCATTATCAAGCAATACACCAAGCTTACTTTACTATGAATGAGAATGCATGAGTTCATCTGTTTGGCTTACAGACATTGTATCCCCTAGGGTCCGTTCTTTATGGTATTAAAACGTGCACAAATGAGGAACAATGTATGACTGACATCGTGTTTGATCAAGTCAGTAATGAATTTGTACGAAGTACAGCAGTGATAAAGTTTATTGACATAGGATTCACTCATAAAGCATTTGAAAAATTCAGATTATGAATACCCAGAAACTGGATGCATCCCATAAATAAAGGATTGAGGCCATAAGACCATACACCATTGAAGTGTTAACCATATACTAGATGCATTTATTTAAAAATTTTGTTTTTGGTGATCAAATAAACATAAGGCTTGAGTATGACATGCTATTCCATTTCTGCCTTCATTACGAACACTTTGCAAGAAACTAACACCTCTTTCAATTTGGCAGTACTTGTGTTTTTATCACATACTTTACATTAGTTGTTGGTTTAAGACTTACCAATGCACCAATACAATTAAGCGTACAGTCTTTTATGCCTATTTTTATACTGAAATTTCAGAATAAAATGACCAATGTACTATCATATTATCTTTTTTTCTTCAAAACTCATTTTTGAGGAGCACCATATTTTTGTTGTTTTTTGTATTTATGAAAAATTTGAATGTTTTTGGTTTTTCTTTGTAAAAATGAAAAGCAAAATATTTTTGTATATTTCTCATTTTCTCCCCTAAAAACCAAAATATTAAAGAAAACATAACAAAACAAAAACTAAGAGATTTTAGGAAGAGATTTTCGAGCTTATGGATATCAGCAAGAGATTTTAAACCATTTAAACCAAGAAAAAATTTAAATCTCGTTTTATCAAATTCTTTGGTAAAAAGATTTGCCTTCTGATAGTCCGTGTGCACTTTCTCAATGTCAATTAATTTCTTTTCATAGCAGGCACAAATGAAATGATATCGAATATCAATATGTTTCGTTTTAGAGTGGTGCACGGCATTTTTTTTGATACATATAACAACGGGGTTATCAATAAAAATGGGAGTAGGAAGAAACTTCAAAGTTTAATCTCGCAAGTGTTGCTCGATACATAACACCTGCGAACAGCAACTCGAGGCTGCCATGTATTCAACTTCTGCGGTCGAGGTAGAGACCATTGCCTGCTTCTTACACTACCAAGAAACAAGCCGGCTTCCTAAAAATTGACAACCCGCTCTTGTAGACTTGAAGTTGATCTTATATCCTCCATAATCCGAATCGGAAAAAGCAATAAGATCAAAACTATCATCCTTGGGATACCACAACCCGATGTCACGATTACCCCTCAGATAGTGAAATATACGCTTCATCGCTGCCAGATGAGTCATTCGGGGACTCTCTTGATACCTGGCACACAAAAAACAACAAGCATAATATCCATAAGAAGAGGAGTAGAAGGGACTTTTCCTGTAGTTATCTTGAATCGGCTCAAGTAATCGTTCACGTACTTCGTCTGACGAATGAATATTCCAGCGTCAGACTGTTGAAACTACAACCCTAAGAAAAAATTCATCCCCCCCATCGAGCTCATCTCAAATTTTGCCTGCGTCGACTACTCAAAGTCCTTACACAGTTTTCCGTTTGTTGATCCAATTATGATGTCATTGACATAAATCTGGACACGGAGCATATTTGTTCCAACAGTTTTATAGAGTATGGTACAATCCATAGTCCCTCGTTTGAAGCTACTATCCATAAGAAGGTCAGAAAGTGTGCCTTACCAAGCTCTCGGGGCTTAGAGTGGACCATAGAGAGCCTTTTTCAGTCGGTAAACATGGTTTGGATAGTCAAGATCTTAAAAACCAGGAGGCTTTTTCACAAACACCTCTTCATGAAGTTCCCCGTTAAGAAACGCACTCATAACGTCCATCTGATATATTCTAATGTTCTTGAAGGTGATAAAAATATCTGTATAGGTTCCAGTCTTGCAACAGGAGCATACACTTCGGTGTACTCGATGCCTACTTGTTAATGAAACCCTTGCACGACTAAAAACGCTTTATTTCTCACAATGGCCCCAAGGTCATCCTTTTTACACTTAAAACTCATTTGTCAAGATAGGTTTCTTAACCCGATCAGATTTATTGATGATATCCCAGACACCTACTCAAATGAATTGTTGCAATTCCTCTTGCATTGCTTCAACCCATGATGAATCTTCAATCGCCATAAGGACACTTGTCGGTTCCATTTAAGATAGAAAGCAAGCGTATTTAGCAATACTCATGATTACTGACAAATGCATATCAGCATAGGCATACGATACATTAGTATAACTTGCATTAACAATATGATGTCGCGTACGAATGCCTACATGAAGATCACCAATGATGTTGTCCTGAGGATGATACGTGTGAATCCGAAGTGTCAGATTCTCAGGCACAACACCATGTTCACTTAAATTAGCCAGATTATCTTTAGCATTATGAGATGATTCCTCAACCTCGGGATTATTCATAAATGGAGAAGAAGAATAATCAACAAGATGACCATCATCCGACGATAGAGAAACTGCATACGATTTTTTAGGAAGATCATCATTAACAACATCACTATAAATAAAAGTACTTGGTGTGGAAAACAGTTGATCATCCAAGTAAGCACGCACCAAGTCTTCATCAGGGATATCAACTATGGAAGTGAAAGAATTAAATAAACTCTCATAGTCGAACATCCAATCAGGACCCTTTTCAGCATGCGGTGTTGCGTAGCTTTGACAAGCTACATGGTAGCATTCTTCAACATAAACCGAAGAAAAATTAATGATCCATTTCTTGGCGATGCATAGCCCAAAAAGTAACCTTCAATTGCTTTTTCTTCGAATTTCCCCGCATCACGTTTTAACATTGTGCAATGACACCAGAAAGGTTCAAGAAACTTTTAATTAGGTTTGCGGTTGTTCAGTTCGGAACTCGTCTTTTGTATCTTCTTAACCTTCAGAACACGATTGAGTGTGTAGCAAGTAGTGTTCACAGCCTCATTCCAAAATAGAATAGGAAGCTTTGAATCTGCAAGCATTGTTCTTGCTGCTTCAATCAATGTTCAATTATTTCGTTCAGCAACAATGTTTTGCTGTGGCACATATGGAGCACTATATTCCAGATGGATCCCTTTCTGAATACAGAAGACGTCCAATATAGAATTTTTGAACTCCGTACCATTGTCACTCCGAATTCGTCTCACTTTATGTTTGTAAAGCAATTCGATTTTTGTGATTAAGTTATGTACAAGAATCGGTGTCTGATCTTAAGAACTCAAAAATAACACTGACACGTACTTGGAATAGTCAACAGTCACGACTAAATATTACCATTCTCATGCAATACTCGCACGATTCACATGACCAAAAAATCCATATGAAGTCGTTCAAGTGGAGTATTAATGGAATTAAATAGCCATAAGATGATTCATCTTTTTGACATCAATGTGACCCGTACGCCTATGCCACATAATTGAGTCTTTCTTAGTTGCCTTAGAGATAAAACACGTTTCAACAGATGTAGTAGTCGATACCTTAGTACTCATGTTCAGTACATAAATATCATTCAACCTAGGAGATCGCATAACAACCATGTATTCTGGAATGACATATCCCGGTTTGAGTATTATGCACACCATGTCGGTAAACACGGTGGTATACATTTTGTCACAAATTTGAGAAACGCTCAACAAATTGTGATCCACATTGTCACAATAATTAACCTTTTCAAAGTAATAATCCCGTTTGACACATCCCCTTCTTTTGTTATCATGCCCCCATTATTACCCGCAAAAGCTACATAACCCCCTTGAATATTCTTCACATTGGTTAGCAGATCAATATTGCTGGTGATGTGATGAGAGCATCTACTATCCATAATCCACCCGAAATAGTCTTAGATAAACTCTTCATATTCAAGAAACATGATTAGTCCAAAAAGGCAGCCCATGCCTCAATCTTGGGTACCTCTTTCTTTTCATCAGAAGAGTTAATTACATTAGAATACAACTGTGAATGAGACGCTTCTTAATAAGTCACTGGTCTCTTTGACTATCGTCTAAGATAAGCGGATTTGACCACGTTAGTGTTATCATTTTTGCAAATTGGTTGTGTGGGAACAAACAATTTGTCTTTTAATTTAAGTTTGTTTTCATCAACATGAACCACCTTGCGTGAATTAACATTAAACAAAATACGAGTCTCATCAACTTGAGACATTGGTCTCTTAAGAATCCTTTAACCATAGGAACGTTTGGTGGTTGTTTCTTATTAACAGATTGAACATTGTTAGTCTTTCTCATTCCACAATTTCTAACAACATGTCCTTGTTCGCCACACAAGAACCACGTTCTCATATCCACAAACGTATGTTATGGTTTGACTGGTAATTGTGGAACCGTTTATTGACGAGAATCACATGAAGCATGTACCTTATCCAAATCATCAAATGTAACAGATTTCATTTTATATAAAAATCAAGGTTTAAACAAACTGTACCTTCTTAACAGGATTTATTGACTGTTTAACTTTAGAATATGAAACTGTCTTGTTTGATAATTTAGATCTTGCAAATGCTTTTTAAAGATCATTTAATTGAGAAGTTTCATTTTGAAAAACACTTACAATCAACCCGGGCTTGATTAAGCGAAGTGGAATGTCTTTCTCATTAAAAACTTTGCTAAGACCATTTAATATAAAAACACGTTCTATGTTTACATTAACATGGGAAGGATTAATGAAACACATTAAATCTTCATCAGAAATTTTTGGTTTTTTGTCTGATCTCTTAGCTTTAACCTTAGCTGATTTTGACTTGTTCACCTTAGATGTATTTGAACCGTGCACGGCCTCCACAAATTCTTGAGGTTCACATAAGATGTGATTAGAACGTGGAATGTTCTGTTCCTTGTGTACCACCTCGGGTTCAATTACATCCTCATTAATCACTTCTTCAACAAACACTTTATTTTTATGAATATGAAATCCTTGAGTTGAAAATTATGTAATATGTTTTACCTTGTTTGGGATTTGAAGTATATTTAGAAATAACAACCTCTTCCTTTCCAAAGAAAGGATTATTTAAACAGTCATTATGAAAAAGTGGAGGAACTTCCACAAATCCCAAACCATTTTTAGATCGCTTTTTTTACTCGATACATCAATAGTTTCATTTAACAAAGAGGATGAGTTTCTAAATTTGTCTAGCTTGTATTTCAACTCAATAACGACATTCTCAAGCTCAATTATCTTGGTTCTTGAGTGCAGAATCTCTTGAAATTGTTTGTCAGCAATGATTAACTTTCTTGAAAGTTCTGCTTTCAAGCCATGATTACTATTAGACAATTCATCAATTTTGATTTTAGATATTTTTATAAGTATATGTGTATTTTCTATAGTTATCACGGATAAGAGTGAGATCTTTCATTAATGTTTCATTGTGAGCATGAATTAAGTCATATTTAGACTTTAATTCCTCACAATAGATACATGAAACATCTTCAGTTAAATTAATTGATTATCTGATGAATTTTCAGATTCAATAGAGATAGAGATAGGACTTACCTCATCGATTTTTGCCATATTAGCAAAAGAAGTTCATTGCATGTTGCACGAGTCATCAGAATCTGATTCAGTCTTCGATTCACTCTCGGTAGTCAATCCAATTCCTTGAGTATCTAGAAAATTCTCTGCAGATTCAAATGCATCAAGATTTCGTTCATTACCATTACCCAGCAGCGGTTGATTCAAATATAATCCTTAAGCCATAAGTAATTCTTGTGAACTCACAGACTTCAAAGAATCACCCCATAAGCTTTTTCCTTTTGACTCATTAAACTTCTTACCCGAGCTTCTATCATGATTGTGGAGACCATTGTATTCTTTATTTTGATTGTCACACTCTTTGGAAAAGTAACCAAAGTCCTTGCAGTTATGGCATCTCACCTTAAGCTTATCAAAACCAACCCTCTTATTCAGAGTAGGTAAGTCTTTTCCCATTCTTTGCATAAACTTCTTTACCTTACGAACAATCATAGCCATATGCCACTTCATGTCCATAAGCTCTAGATCATCCGGATCAATTCGATCTGGTCGTAATATTTTATCGGTAAGCTCAATAGTGGATATTTTACCACTCACCAAATTTTCATTAGAACTCATAAAGGCACTTAGGAAAGCAAAATTTTGTTCAGCTTCCTTCATGTTCACGTTTGGTGATTGAGCTGAAGAATTACCAGTACCAGAAAATGGAGTATTTGACTCTCCAATGTTGTTTGAACCAAAAGCCATAAAACAAACGTTTGACATTTGTTAAGTGAATGAAGATGGCATTTCCTGAGAAGTCTAAGCTAGAAACGAATTGATTGGAGCTGTGGAACTGCTTAATGGTAAAGACCCTCCATATAAAGTTGGACCATGATTATCTTTCGATGATTTCTGACACTTCAAGTCATATTCCCTTTCTTTCATCTTTTGCATATATTCCATTATCGTTAAATCCTCATATTTAAAGAATGAATTCTCTTTCAAAAAGAGTATAAATGTAAAATAAGAACTCAGATGGTTCCATTTTCTACTTGTTCATTTCAGCAATCAAGTGATTAAACCTGGTCAAGATCTCTTCTACAATTTCACCCTTCAAAGGACAAAAGTTTCAGAATTGCAACTTTAACATCACCTTTTTACTCTCTTGTGTATTACCCATGCTTCTCATTCGAATGTGTTGGAATAAGGAAGCACATATCTTAATACTTCCCACTTGGTGGAAAATATTGTCTAGTAAGGCCATTGTCAAAGTAGAGTATGCTTTGGTTTCTATTTCTAAAGCCTTTTTCTCTTCATGTGTATAAGCAGTAGTGATGTGTGAAAAACGTATATAATATTAAAAACCAAGTTTTACCGAATTCACCTAAAAAAACCACACAATCGGAAAGTGTATCGGTCGCAATGTTGCTAGCAAGTAAGAACGAATTTCGAACCTAGGACACTATGGTTAAACTCTAATTATTAAACCTAAATGATTACTAACCTAGACTTTCTTTTGATTTTTAGATTTTTTTATATTAATTAAACAAATAATACTTAACTAATTATAATTTAAACTAAAAAACAAAACTTTATAAAAATTGGGTTTTACTAATATGCGAGAAACGACTACCTATGTAGTGGAATCCTACTAGTTAAATTAACAATTAACGAACATGACTTGGTTGAAAAACTATATTTTAAAAGAATGACACTAATGACCAATAAATTACGCTAGATCGCCTCCCGGCCTCACCAACAACACCCTAGAACTGTAATGACATGTGAAGCTCAATTGTTAAAGGTTTGGATCACCTCCTGGTCTCACCTTACCTAATAATACTATGGTACCCCAACACTCAAATCACCTCCCGGTCTCATCGAATACAATATATATTAATACAAAGGGGGTATTAATAATTATTTTGAACATGATTTGTACCACATTAATCTAAGGGACCTAGGATAACTCACTCCCATGCAATTATTACTTAAACCCGCAAAAGACAAAGATGACACAACACTAAATTGCCTCCCGGCCTCTCTAGTGAAAGAACAACAAAATCTAATAAACTTTTATAAATTATTCCTACGGTTATTTCGACCATAAACCGCAAACAAGTTGAAAACACAATGTAGACAACCTAATCATGCGTCTAACAATCACCAAAAACTATTAAACACAAGTGGAATAATTAGTAAAGCAATAATTTAGATTTAATTACTCAATCATATCATGAACAAACCAATTAAAACTATACCATAACACTAAATCAACCAACATCGAATAATAATTCGTCAAACCATCAATATAACATAGTACTCAACCAAAACCTAGGTAGTGTAAAGTATATAGCCACTCATAATAAAGTATGAAACGAAAGTAATATATATATTATTGTTATTCATTGAAAAATAAATAAGAAAAATAGACAGTAGCCACCAACCTTCACAAAAGTAAATGTAAACAACCCCAACAACCAATGCAATTTATATTATATATGTCTTCGTCTGACTTTTCTTCGCTCCACAGCCACACACCACCTTCACGTCTTGATGGGAATTTTTTATTCACATTCGTCCTCACCAAATTATATTATCTCCTTCTTTGCTTCACCACGCCGACACAATCAAAAATTACTTTTTTATTTTTCTGTTACTCCAATGTCGTCCCCACCTCCTACTAATATCTATTTTTTCTGCTTTCTTTCTTTATTTACCTCTTCTGCCAAACCAAAACCCACAAAATATTATAATATAATGTGTCTAAAATTGTAGGGTTTTGATTTTTTTTATCCAAGTAATAGCCTCACAGCATTCATGCTCTCACCATTAATCTCTTGGCCCGTATAGGTATTTCTCTTTACTTTTAAAGTCCATGTAACCAAACATAAGCTCAACCTTCCTTGATTTTGTGGGCCCCCAACACAATACAAAGTCGATCGTTTCTTTTGTAGCTCAAGTCCATGAATCCGTCACCTACATCAAAGCTGAAATAAATAATAACTCAATTAGTATGATCTAAATTTGGATTAGAATAAACTATTAAATCAAAATGAACATGAATCAATTTATATATTAAAAGTAATAATATTCGTTCATTGGACTCAAAGTTAGTAAAAATGTCTCTTTTAGCTTGTTGTCTCATGAACTTTTTAAAATTCAAAATATGAGCCACCAACGAATATATTTGATAAAAAGCACTCAAAAGCTACTCAAAGTGTAAGAAATATTAATATAAAAATATGTATAATAAAACCATATCAAGTAGAAGCCTTTGGTTTATAACACGTAGTTGCATCACCAAACATTGGATCCGTATAAACATCATCAAGACATCTCAAACAATAAGGACGAACAGATCCTAGATATGCTCGGAGTCTCGGTTCCCACTTAGAAAAATCACTGAATTTCATAAGTCGGCGACATTTAGAATGTCTACCGATATAAGCGTCTAAGTGAAGCATTCGTTGCATCATCATAATTTTAGATGCCAACGCGCAAAAGTTAGCCATTTCATAAATATGGGTTTAAATGATCCACAAGTCCAAGTTTATGTTACAAAATGTCCAAATTTTAAGATTAAGGGTGTAAAGTGTAAAGTCTTTTAACAAATGAATCGGTTTGGTAACGAATGAAGAAAAGGAACACGAATAGTATAAGGTTATGATAACGAATGAGTCCACTTTTATAACGAATAGCTATAACGAAACAGCACATATATGAACACGTGAATAGCATAACGAATAGGTTTGGCGAATAAGTCTGTCACGAATAGTGTTTTGATGATGAATGGTCTACCATACACGAATGAGCAGTTATCACAACCTACCATTTGTCAATAAACGGTTATTATGCTATGACGAATGGGAAGCTACAGTAGAAGGGTTGGGTCGTTATACGTAATAAATGAGATCTTCAAATCTTCAACAAGACTTCCTGATCATCAACTTACATATCCCAATACAAATCCAAATATCAGTCAAACTCTCGTCCAAATCACTTCCAATATAAAATATCCCCACACTTAAATATTTTTCGTCCCTGAAAAAGTAGTCTGCACATGATCATAACCGAGATATAAAATATAAACCCACAACTCTTGAAATTTTTTTTATATTCAATATTCAAAAATCATCAAACACATTAATCATGATTACCGAACACTTATCCACTTTAAACCATGACAACCAAATAGTTGTCCACTTATGCAAATTCGCTTAACAAGATAAATCCGGTTAATTGCCAGTATTGTTGTCCACCTAAACCCATGCCAATTAATACTTACCAAGACAAATAAGATGTGAGTTTTTTAGTTTATATGATCTAGTGGGACCCCAACTGAAATAATTTTATATGGTTTTATAGGAACCGAGCCACCCCAAGTTGACTTAAACCTTATATGTAGTTGATCAAAACATGTTATACCATTTTTAAGAAAAGCTAAAGACGATCAAGGATATTATTTATCCACCTAAGCTTAAGCATCAAGGTCTACCAGACAGCCATTAGATATGATTAAGGTATGTATGAAGTAACTAACTTGTAATTGTTCCCCACTACATGACATACCCTCGTTATCAAACAATACCCCAAACTCCATCACCATAGGTGAATATGCACGAATTCATCAGTAGGCTTACATATGGCGTGTCCCTTGTAGTCCGTTTCTTAACTGTAATAGGACTCGAGCAAGGGGAACACATATGACTAACAGCGTGGATGATCAAGTCAGTAGTGTATTTTGTACTTCAAAGTACTAGATGATCAAGTTTAATGACTTATGTTTGGCAAAAAAACTGCGGATTTGCTCTTTGAGCTCTTTTTAATATTCATAAATCCACTTAGGAGATATGAACACCCAGATGATATACCGCGTATAGACCTATGGTCTCCGAACCTTGAGGCATCCAATAAATACATGATTTAAGGTTATAAAACCATACGCCTATGAAGTGTTAACCACTAAAACTAGAAGTATGAAATTTATGTTTATATCACAAGCTACTTAGGCATACCCTAACGTTAAACATACCCAAGCATTGTATGATTAGTCTATTCAGATTTCTATAAAATTTTAATTTTACGATCAAACTAAACATAAGGCTTGACTATGACCCGACCTTTCATCCCATTTTTTTATAACAAGCATCCCACTACAATCAAACAATTTAAGTTCAATTAAGTCTACAATCATGCTGTCCTTTCATTCTTAATGGGCTGAGCCTATTGACACATCATTTAGGGAGTCTACCCGTTCAGTCACATCCCATTATATGTGTTGATTAAAAACTCTTTTTTCTTTTAAAATTTTTTAAAAATTTCAAGTGTGTTGTCAAAATTCATTGGTAATAATATCATCTCCTATTTAATGCGAAAAAAAAAACAGATTCAAGGGACATTTCAAATCTCTTATAAATATTTTTGGGATTTTTTTTAATTTTTAATTTTTTGTAATTTTGATACTATTTTTTATTATTTTATTTTATCAAAAGAAAACGTCAGTTCCCATCCCCACACTTAAAATCTGCATTATCCCCAATATAGGAATAGAAAAAGACAGAAAATAAAGCTGAATAAAAAAAATTAAGCAAATAAAACATTAAAGTTGAACACTCCCATGATAATAGTGCAGTTATCTTCACAAGTCTCGTTCCAAGGCGACCATATAGCATTTCATACTCGACCGCATCTTCTGGGTCTCCTCAATAATATGATACGCTCAGAAACTCCTCATCCTGCAAAATAAAACTCGAAACAACCCAAAGCAGACATCAAACAGACTCTAAGGACTAAAACACTCTAAAAAATTTGAAAAAATAAAAAAGAATAAAAATAAAAGAAAATAATGCAACTAAGTTTGATACAAACTCTACAACTCGAGCAAGGTCCCGAGTGTGGTCTCCTTATCTACTCTCCGCGCCATCACCAAGTGGACCTCCAACATAATGCTTCAGTCTATATCCATTCACTTTCCAAGAATGTCCATCATTAGCCTCTTTCTCAACTGCTCCATAAGGAAATGCCTCTTTCACAACGAACGGACCAGCCCATCGAGATTTCAATTTACCCGGAAACAACTTTAACTAGTAATTATACAGAAGCACCTTATTACCACACTTAAACTCTTTGGACCCCTTAAAATGTTTATCATGACGTTCCTTCGTTCGCTCCTTATATCCCAAACTTCTTTCATACACCTCATTTCGTAGCTCCTCAACCTCATGAATTTGAAGAAAACGACTATTTCCCGCCACAGATAAATTAAGATTACGGCTCTTAAAGCAAAATACGCACGATGTTCTAACTCTACAGGAAGATGGCACGCTTTTCCATAAACTAGCCGAAAGGGAGTGGTCCTATTAAGAGTTTTGAATGCAGTACAGAAGGCCCAGAGTGCATCCTCCAACTTTTTAGCCTAGTCCCCACGACTATTCCCAACCATTTTCTCTAAGATCCTCTTGATGCCACGATTGGTGTTTTCCACTTGACCGCTAGTCTAAGGATGGCAGGCAATAGAAAGTCGATGGGTGACCCATAACGTTTTAGAACCTTATCCATATGAGCATTTCAAAAGTGGGTACCCCGATCACTGATCAAGGCCTTAGGAGTACCAAATCGAGCAAAGAGTTTCGAAGTAATCTTGTTAACAATATTTTTTTAGAATTATCAAAACTAGAGAAATAGATAATAGCTTATATCTCATCACTCTAAGTACAACATAAGGATCCATGTTTTATCTTGAATAAGGTATCAATGTATTCTTTTTACCATTTCTAGTTTCCAAGAACATGAGTTAACATGAATGATTATAAATCATCAACTTTGATGTATTGAGTTAAAGTGATAAACATTTCTTCATCAATGGATAATTGCAAAATAACCATGTACTATACCAAACTAAAACACATGTTTCACATAATCATCAAGTAAAACACAGCTTCTTCATAGATTATTGATGGTAATTGAACTTTAGCTCATAATGAGCATTGTTATGCATATAAAAAGAGATGATGATAACAAACAAATGATTAACCTAGAACAATCTAACCAAATGTGGATTAATCTCCCTTTTTATTGATGATGGATGATGATGATAACCTACAAGCCTTCAAACTCCTCACAAGTTATTCAATATGAGTGTAATGTGGGTGTTTTTATAAGAGAAACCCGTTTAGAGATCTACTTCAAGCACACCTATTGAGTTCAACTTAAACCTCTATTTATAGGTTGTCTGGAGGGAGGGGCACAACCCCGTGCTTAGTGAGGCATGGCCCTGTGTCCCAGTTGCATGTTGTCAGATCATACATGATGACTTTTCTTGTAGATTTATGTCTTTTTTTGTGATCAGAAGCATGGGGGCGTGTATCTTGGAGCATGGAGGTGTGTTTCTTTTCTTTCTGTGTTTTCTTCGTCTTTTTGCTTGTTTCTTCGTTTGAGGCTTGGGTTTACCTGAATTTGCATTTACTATGATAAGTAGCCTTCTAAGCTATGTTACTTGATAGAAGTTGCAGTTTTTAAAGATTATTTGATGTTGAAAAGATGTGTAATTTTATATACATCAAACATCCCCACACTTGAACCTTGCTTGTGCTCAAGCAAGCTACTTATAAATGTTCTCTAAAATAGCAAGTTAGGACCATAGCCTTTAAATATCCCCAAAAGAGTTCTAATAAAAAGAGGAACAAAATAACCAACCTTAAATCATAGTAGTATATGTAGTGATATATAAAAAGTTGATTTGTTTTTATGAGCTTCTGTTTATGCAAAAAGTCACGTTCTCACAATCTTCACTCTCATTATGTTTATATATCTGATCATACGTGTGATGTATGTATGTGAACATTCTTTGTAATGATGTGACATGTGAAAAATAAGCTTGTAACAACTTCAAATCTCCACCTATGTGAAGGGTTGCATGGATCAGAAGGTAATTCGGGTTGGTTTTGTCTGAATCAGGATTGGGTGTTTTGTGGCGGTTCAAGGGTTTCGGTAATGAGGATGGTGAATACAACTTTTGTTGATTTCTCGGGAATCTTAAGATGTCTTCAATGGTCAGCTTTTTCTCCCCTTTTTGAAACTCAAAATTTTTTTTTAAATAAACCTAGTGACTCTTTTAAGGTCAGATCGTCAAGACCAGTTTTCTCGAGGATGTGAATCAGTTCTTCTCAATCCTACTCTGAACATAACTCCCAACTTTAATGGATCCTTCAGCTTTGAGCCTAATAGCCCCCACCCTCATTAGTTCACTATATTCATAGTTTGACTTTTTCTACATCTTCCTCCGTGGGACCAGTTTCCGTATCCTTAGCATCGTTCATATCTTTCTGCTTTTCTTTCCATTGCTCTTTTGGAAACTCCACAAAATGGTGACCTTTGTTCGTTTTGGCACCAGTTTTTACCCACGTCATTGCTTAAGAGAAAGATTCTCTCCCAAAGTTCTGGAGGCAACATAGGTTTTGCGAAATGTATGCAGCAAAGGAAATTGAAACCGAAATAATGCATTTTTAGTTCTTTAGGGTCTGCCGGTAAAAGACAAGTGCTGTATTCTACCGGTTTGTGAGGGGTACAGTGATAAGGTTTTCGTTTAGGGTTTTGTAATTTGGAGAATGGTTTGAGAGGTTTGTAGTGATATTACCTTCTTCCTTATATAACACTTCGTGCGGTCTTGAAATGACTAGTTGTGACAAGTTCTAATTCACACGATACATATGACTCACTCAAAGCTTCCGAAAAAATATTTATGGCATGAGGTTAATCTCACGGTAACGGAGGGATTGGGTATAAACACCATATTTTGCATAAATATATTCTGAATATTACAAACTTCTTTTCACTTTTTCACTTTTTGGTTTTAATAGATTTGTAGTTTGGTAATTTGCAAAAACAATTTCCTATATTTTCTTTTGGTTTGATTATGACAAATAGTCTTTGTTTGCTACAAAAATTTTAGTTTAATAGAGAATTTTATAATTAGTTAATCAAGCAATTGTCATGTAATTCCCCTCCCAACACTTGAATCTCACATTGAGAAAAGATTCAAAAAAAGATTAAAATTCGAATGAAGTATGGTGGGTAAAATGGAGAGGTACTTCCCTACGGGTTAACGAAATTTCGACAGAGTGTCCCCTTTTCGTCCATTTTCCTGGTTTTCAACGTGTATAATATAAAACTGCAAACAACCACAAAAAACCATGCATAATTCTAATGAAAAATGGGTATGGAATCATCCATACCCTGCCCACACGGGCTAAATAAGTACCTGCTAATATGTCTTGGCACCCACAGCCATAAAAAGTATCCACCCAAGCAAACAAACAGGTAAACGACATAATGTAAATTATTCAAATAAGCATAATTATAATGTCATGAAAATACTACCACCCAAGCCCATACCCATGGCAAAACCATGTCAGACCTACCATCACCGCTGCTCGTCAATTACCCGTGTCCGGGTCGAACGGTCGCCATTGCCTGTCCATGCAATATCCTAAACGGTCAATCTCTCGCCTCGTTTACGAAAATTCTGCTGCTCGCTATGACTCAGATGCAACAATATGTTCTGTGATCCTGTTAAACGAGGCGGTAGTGTTAGCTTGGGATTGGTCAATAAGGCCGTATATACCCTGAAATGAGTATCGAATGTCGTGTGACGTACTAGGGCTGGCCCGTGATGAAGATGGGCCTCCATGCTGGTGGTAAGTGTGGTGGCAGGTCTCTGGAGGTGGTGATCCTCCTCTCCTCTTGGGATCGTCTTGGATCATCATGTCGGCAGGGTCCTCGGGATCCCAAACCTGGTTATAGGCACCATGAAATCTCCACATTTCCGGATCTATGCCTATCTGCTGGGCCATCTGCATGATGATTCAAAAACCAAGTTTAAGATCAATCGGGTTTGAGCTACGGGTTCCTTCTCTGTCTGCATGGTAAGATTTATACAACTTATAAATCGACGATCCATAAAAAATACGAGGTATTTCGGCACTTTGCATTTGCATTCGTTGTGAACAGCTTGCAGAACAAATAAGTGATGTTGCATGTTGTGTTGGACTTCATGAAATACAGGGCCCATAAATCCCTCAAGTTCACAACCCCTTCACTTTGACCACGTGCTGTGACAGATTGGCTGAGCAAGTGGTGAATGTATCTCATAAGTGGGTCGCGTAATGCCGTGCTCTTTGAGCTTCTTGCAATGTAGGCTTCATCCCTGTAGCTTAATAATTCCTATGCTTTTACCCGTGCGTATCCAGCCTCTGCGTCTTCATCAGCATCTTCATCTGCGAATGTGGTTATAGCTGGGTACCAGATAGGGATATCTATTTCATCCCTTGTGTAAATTCCTAAATCAATACCCAACTGGTTCATTGATGTTGTGTATCATATTCCCACACACCTAAATTCCACAGCTTCTTCATCCCACATGTCCAAAATTTTCATCTTAAATGAGAAAGATGCTAAAAATTTCTTTGTTAACTCGGTAATAGCTTTCCCTTTTTAACCGAAAACCCGTCGCCATGTTCCTTTCACAATAGTCTTGTACCTATTCTACTGATTAACTTGAATTAGTGTATCCTTGAAAGCATAAAAGCTCGGTTCTGGGAAGCGTCGGTTAAGGTAGGTCATTCAAGTCTTGCTCTTTGATCCATTTCAGTGCGTTCTTGGAAGACAAAGAATGCGTGCACGTCGTCCCCATACTCGGCCATCTGCAATTTATACCCAATTTAGTTAAATTTTAACAAAATTTTTTGTAAAGCTGGAACAGAACCAGAACCACGGTGTCGTGCATTTAGAAGCACGACCCCATGTTTTGCAACAGCACTGCCCCATGATGCGGCTCTTTTGGCAGTTTAACCTAATTCCTAATTTTGACTTTTTGTTGACCAACAGGTGATCACGGGTCGTGTTTTGTAAAGCAAAATCCGTGTTTTTAATCCTAATTCTAGCACAAACAAGACTCGAACTTATGATTCCAACCGTTTTTGTCATGTTATTCGGGTTTTATGTATTTAGCAAATTATCCTAGATCCGAACCCGAATCGTTTTTCTTAACAAAACACGATTGTAATCCCAATGAACAATTCATTATCCTAGATCTAAGCAATTCACCCATCTAATTTCCGGGTTCGTACCCGATTTTATCAATTGGTGAAATTTGGGGTTTGATTTAGACCTAAAAAGATAAATTTGAACATTAGATTCGATAAATTAACATACCTTTTGTTGGAATTTGAAGATTTGAGGCAAAGATTTGTGAAATTGGTGAAAGATCGGCGGTTTTCGGTGTTAGAACGAAGTTGTGTTAGGGTTGAGCATTTGGAAATGTTATTTTATTGAAATAAAAATCGTAACTGCACTGGACACAAAAGCACGGCCCGGTGCTTTTAGAAGCACGGTACCGTGCTGCATGAAGCAATCAGTTTCCTTTTTATTTGTTGTTATTTGTCAAGTTGGTTCGTTTTTTTTATAACTGATTTTCTTTAAGGATTTAAAGTTAAGATAAATATTAAAAGTCCTAAACTTCATTAAACATAAAACACATAACTAAAACTAGTTAGAAAATAAAAGTAAACAACAATCCCGAATCACGAAACATAAAACTAGCACGAGTAACTCCTAACACGACAAAGTCTGGACTTCTAACAACCACTATTCCCGAACAAGTCTTAAATGTGTGGTGGGTCTCTTTTAGCTTCCAAGAGCTTGGAAAGCTTTATATCAAGCTTTTCGATCTCCCAGTTAAGATAATTGAGCTTGTAATCCACATCCTTGTTGTGGCTATCCACAACATGGAAATTCTCAAACTGCAGTAGTTCGACTTTGTTGGTCAACTCGATTAGACGAGCCTCAGTTAGGATGTTACTTTCGACTTGGTCTCTCACAATGCATTGGAGCCTCATGATTTATTCCTCAAGGTTTGAGGAAGAATCACCACGCTTGCCA
Organism: Bidens hawaiensis; assembly: GCF_021521415.1. Taxonomy (NCBI): domain Eukaryota; kingdom Viridiplantae; phylum Streptophyta; class Magnoliopsida; order Asterales; family Asteraceae; genus Bidens; species Bidens hawaiensis. The sequence continues at coordinate 42,085 of NW_027495329.1, read as the reverse complement.
CTTCTCACTGATCTCCATTCCATTTTCTTACTTTCCATTTTAGTAAACTTGTGTTTGTTATGAATGGAATACTATGTTTTTGCATGAATTATATAGAGACTGTAACGTCGAGCACGGCCCCATGCTTTTTGGAGCACGGCCCCGTGCTGCTTGGGGAATAAATGTTTCTGATTAAGAGAATTGTACGAAGTTAGCGCGTATCAAGCTGAAGATTCTAGTGTGACCATGGCCACGTGCTTCAAGAAGTACGACCTAATGCTCTTTGTCACTGAATTTTTCTTTGATTTTTCAGCCAAACAAAAGAGCCGGAATTTTTAGAATGATGTTTAACATGTTATTTTAACAGTCTGATAATCCTAAAATTACTTTCATTAAAATTAAAAGTCCTAATAAAATTATGGGATAAGCCAGTTTTACTAAAATGTAAAATAAGCGGGTTATGCCCTAAGGTCCAAGCACAACGTGCCTTGTGCACTTGTTTACACAAGAAAACAGAAAATTAAGGTTCCTAGATCTCTCCGAAGGGTTCTCCTCCGCCGAATGGTCCTGGTGGTGGAAAGCACGTGAAACCGAGAACTTGAAACTGGAGTTCTTCGTTAATGTCCCGAAGCTCCATTTTCATGTTCTCCACCGATTCAGTTAGTTGAACGAGACGCATCTCTGCAAGGAGATTCATTTCGGTGAGTTCTTTGACGAGTTCTTGAAGTTTCATCAAAAGCTCGGTTTTGGATACTTGTCGGGTTTCGTTCATCGGTTGGCGAGGGACGTGGATTGCTTCGCTCATCTCAGTAGGCATGTTGTGATCTCAGGGGAGAGTGTTTTGTATTTGGGTTGGTGCAAGAAATGCATTGGCCAAGGGTTCCTTTTACAGCCAACCAGGTGCGAGGCACAGCCCCGTTCTTATAGAAGCACGACCCCATGTTTTAGTTCTGACAGTTCTTTTACAGACCAGTCTGACTGAGATTTTTATAACATAGATTCCGACCCGCACATTGTGGCACGGGACCGTGCTTCTAGGAGCACGCCCCCGTGTTTTTGGTACCTGTTAATTTTTTTTAGTAAAACAAAGTAAAACATATGAACATATTTACATGGCCTAGTTTAACTAAGGTCTTGGCCAGACCCTTTTGACGATATTTATTGGCTCGGGCGGAGGATTAGTACATTCGAAACTTCTTCGAATGGCCCGTCGATGTATGGTTTAACCGATGTCCATTGACTTTGAACTTGTGGCCATTAGAATTTGATATCTCAACTATCCCATAGTAAAAAACTGGCTCAACTACGTATGGACCTGTCCAGCGAGATTTCATTTTTCCTGGGAAAAGACGTAGACGTGTGTTGTATAACAGTACTCGATCGCCAATTTGAAACTTCTTGTTTCCTTTCAAATGTGCTTCGTGTAAACGTTTAGTATTTTCTTTGTAAATCAAGGAGTTTTCATTGGCCAGTTCCCTTAATTCCTCTAGCTCATGAATCTGATTTCCAGGTTTTAGTCGCGGAATTTAGATCAAAATTCAATACTCGGAGAGCCAATAAGCTTTGTGTTTTAATTATACGGGTAGATGACATGCTTTTCCATAAGCGAGTCTGAAAGGTATTGTTCCTATGGGGGTTTTGTAGGCTATCCTAAGGGCCCACAAAGCGTCATCTAACTTTTCTGCCCAATTCTTGCGATTCATTCTATAGTTCTTTCAAGGATTCTCTTAATTCCCCGGTTCGTGACTTCTACTTGCCCACTAGTCTGAGGGTGATATGGTGTAGCCAATATGTGGTAGACTCCATATCTTGCTAAGACTTTGTCCATTTGTGCGTTACAGAAGTGAGTACCTCTGTCTCTATTTAGGGCTTTTGGAGTACCGAAGCGTGAAAATAATTTTTTTAGAAAACATACAACTACTCGAGCATCATTTGTGGGAAGAGCTTGTGCTTCTATCCATTTAGATACGTAATCGAATGCTACAAGGATGTACTTGTTTCCGAATGAATTAGGAAACTGTCCCATGAAATCTATTCCCCATACATGAAAGACTTCACAAATTTGAATGCCTTTTTGAGCCATCACATTTTTGGCTAAGATATTCTCGGCTCTTTAACAAGCATCGTATGCTTGAATCAAAGCATGAGTGTCTTTATATATGGTGGGCCAGAAAAATCCTGCTTCAAACACTTTCCTAACCGTGGTGGCAGTACTGTGGTGACCACAGTTGGTCCTTCATGGTAGTGTTTGAGGATATCTAGGGATTCCTTTCCTGATACACACGTACGCACAACCTGATCGACACCTATCCTAAACAATTATGGATCTTCCCATAAATAGAACTTAAGGTCAGAAAAGAACTCCTTCCGATGTTGATGAGTTAGCCTTTTTCTTATGAATTTACAAGCCAAGTAGTTTGTGAAATCGGCAAACCAAGGACTTTCATCCTCCTCTTGCAAGACAGTTTTGATATGCATGAGAACTTCATGTGGGAAATTATCATTGATAATTTCTTTCTGAGGTTCTTCTGAAGCTGGGCATTCTAAGCGTGAAATATGGTCTGCAGCTACATTTTCTGCTCCTTTCTTGTCCTTGACTTCTATGTCGAACTGTTGGAGTAGTAGAATCCATCCGATTAGTCTAGGTTAGGCATCCTGCTTGTTGAAGAGGTATCGTATGGAGGCATGGTCGGTGTAAACTATGGTTTTGGAAAGAATTAGGTAGGATCTAAATTTTTCAAAGACAAAAACTACCGCTAATAGCTCTTTATCTATTGTGGTGTAATTTTCTTGTGCATCATTAAGAGTTTTACTAGCATAGTAAATTGGGTGAAAATGTTTTTCTTTGCGTTGTCCGAGTACGATTCCAACTGCAAAGTCACTTGGATGCACATGGTCTCGAATGGAAGGGTCCAATCGGGTGTAGTCATGATTGGTGCGTTGACAAGTTTGTCTTTTAATATGTTGAATGATTCAACACATTCTTCAGAGAAGACGAATGGTGTGTCTTTCTCCAGAAGTTTGGTCATAGGTCTAGCAATTTTGGAAAAGTCTTTTATGAAACGGAGGTAGAATCCCGCATTACCTAGAAAACTTCTAATGGCTTTGACAGAAGTTGGTGGCAGAAGTTTTGAGATGGTTTCTATTTTTTCCCTACAAACTTCTAATCCTTCTTGAGATATCTTATGACCAAGAACAATGCCCTCTTTAACCATAAAGTGGCATTTTTCCCAATTGAGCACTAAATTTACTTCTTCGCACCTAGCTAACATTCTGTCTAGGTTTTTTAGACAATGATCGAATGAGTTTCCAAAGACTGAGAAGTCGTCCATGAAAACTTTCATAGAATGTTCGATTATTTCATTAAAAATGGCCACCATGCAACGTTGGAAGGCGGCTGGAGCATTACATAGTCCAAATGGCATTCTTCGGTAGGCGAAGGTTCCATACGGACTTGTAAAAGTGGTTTTCTCCTAATCATCAGGAGCAATGGGAATTTGAAAGTATCCGGAGAATCCATCAAGAAAACAGTAGAACATTTTTCCTGATAAACGTCAAGCATTTGATCGATAAAAGGAAGTGGAAAATGTTCTTTTCTTGTGGCGTCATTAAGCTTTCGGTAGTCAATGTAGACTCGCCAGCCTGTGATGGTCTTCATTGGGATTAGCTCGTCCTTCTCGTTCATTATAACTGTCATTCCTCCTTTCTTGGGGACTAGTTGAACTGGACTAACTCAAGGTGAATCCGAGATTGGGTAGATTAATCCGGCATCAAGGAGTTTGATTACTTCTTTCTCCACCACATCTTGCATGTTGGGATTGAGACGTCTTTGATGTTGGACCATGGATTTGTATTCTTCTTCCATGAGGATTTTGTGAGTACAAAAGAAAGGGCTGATGCCTTTGATATCCATGATCTTCCATGCGATAGCCTTCTTATGGTTTTTGAGATCCTTAAGAATTTTGTTTTTCTCTTCCTTAGAAAGGTGAGATGAAATAATTACTGGGAGTTGAGAGTCTTTTTCTAGAAAGGCATATTCGAGATGGTTTGGGAGTTCTTTTAGTTCTAAGGTTGGTGGTTCTTCGATTGATGTTTTTGATTGTTCATTATGTTTCTTGATAATTATCGATAGTGTTGAGATTACCGTGTTCTACGGTGGGTTTAATGTTTACATCAGTTAAGATATGTGTTTCTAATGGGATGTTAATGGAAGATTTCCGCACATAGCAACTCACGATGGAATCGATGATGTCAACACAATATAATGTATCGGCGTAATGTTGCGAATGTTGCATAGATTTTCCTATGTCAAAAGTGATAACATCTTCATTAACCGTGAGAGTGAGTTTGCCGGTGCAAACGTTAATGATAGCCTTTGCAGTGGCTAGAAAGGGTCTTCCTAAAATCAGAGGTACACTGTTGTCTTCTTCCATATCTAGAATTACAAAATCTCCTGGAAAACAAATTTGTCAATTTTGACAAGCATGTTTTCAACAATGTCCTGAGGGTATTTAACGGATCGGTCAGCTAACTGAATGCTCATACGGGTGGGCATTGGTTATCCTATCTCTAGTTTTGAAAAAATCGCATAAGGAATTAAGTTAATACTTGCTCCTAGGTCGGCCAGGGCATTGCTAACAGATAAATTTCCTATGAGACAAGGGATAGTAAAGCTCCCTGGATCGAGGGTAAAATAATTGATGCATTCAAGGGTAAATCTTATCCAGACTCATGCTATTCAGCGTCTCGTTGCGGAGAATCAGATTCAGTCGTCCCTCCTGATCGGGCATGGTAAAATAATTGATGCATTGAAACAGTTCTTGGCATCTCAGGGGGAGACGAGCTGTAAGGGTGACGAGCTGAGGACAAAAAAGAGCAACGATCGAGACGATGATCCCAATGCATCGAAAGGTGCTGGTGGAGAGTTGCCAAGAACTGAACAAGCTCTTGGGACTTCCACATCTCAGGGGGAGTCAACGAGTGCAGCTGGCGGTTCAGGTGGTGATGATGTGGTGGTTGTGGATGCTGAGGAGGTGTTAGATGATGTTATAGGTGATGAGGATGTGTTACCGTTGGAGGAGATAGAGAAGATAGGGGCTGAGATCGTGATTGATAGTGAAGTTGAAGAAGGAGAGATTGTGGAGGACAACGTTGAACATAAAATTCCAACGGTTGAAAAGTCAGATTTGGGTCAAGATACGGGATGTGATGAGACAGAATGGGAAGAGCAGCCAAGATGGAAAGAATGCTACGCTCAGTGGTTCGTAAAGACTAAGAAACCGGCGGTCCCTACTATGTTCAAGAAAAGTTACAACATCAGGGGTTATGCTGAATCGAAAAAGGGGATTATATGCTGGTTATATGATGAGCAGTTGAGGCTTTTTGTGATTAAACGGTATGATGGGGTTCAGTATTTCAAGAGGTTGTTGAGATCTTTGAATACGTTGCCTGAGTATGAAGTGAAGGACTTAGCCAGGTTGGGGTTGATAAACAGGAGTGATGATAACATGGCTAGGATCATTGGAAAGATAGTCTGGAAGGAAAGCATAAAGGAGAAAAAGTTCGAGCTGTTGAAACCACAGAAAGGAAAGCTCGTTGAAGACAAAGACAGAGGAATGAGAGCAGATGGCAAGCCTTGGATGATAATGAAGTATAAGCCGATCCGGTGTCTAAAAGAAGTGCCGATGAAACAAATGCCCAAGGATGTGCTCAAAGATCTGAAATGGTGGTACGTTGATTGTGAAACAGCTGAAGCAGTAATGGAAGATGAAGATGAACAAGAGCTGATGAGAGTATATGATCCTATGCATTTAGTGAATTTGTCTCAAGCTGATCTGCAGGTGCTGAACGAGAAAAAGATATTTTACATTCCTGCTTGGAAAGAAGAAGCAAAGAAATATCAAAGAGTAGTTTCAGTTTGTGTACGAGAAGGCGTTCATGCTTGAATATGGAAGATACAAGATTTTTGGGATTACGAGACACGTGTTTGAATATAGAGATATGAAGCTACTGCCAAGGGGGAGTCTGTTGGTACATGATGTCAGTAGTTCAGTATCTAGTGTCTGTAATCGAGTTAGTATGTTTTGTATTTAGAATTAAGCGAAGTTGTCTCACAAGTTCGCCTGATATGGGCGAACTTGTTGAACAAGCGAAGTTAGTGACAACTTCGCCTAAACATGTTAGGCAAAGTTGTCGAATGTTATATAGGTTGAGGTTACAGCTTGTTTGACAGGGTTGTTCAGTTTTGTGTAATCGGTGATTGATATATCACGTGTTATCAGTTGCAATACAACGTGTTCTTTGTTTATTGTAACGTGTGTTTGATTGTGTTTAACGTGTTTCGTCTTCTACGCTCGTATCGTCTTACGTAGGGATTCCGCACCTACGTAGAACGAGATATTCCGTGTACATCCAGCTGGGAACCTTCACTTGTTTCTTCGTTTGAGGCTTGGATTTATCTGAATTGGCATTTTATTATGATAAGTAGCGTTCCGGGCTATGTTATTTGATAGAAGTTGCAGTTTTTATAGATTATTCGATGCTAAAAAGATGTATAATTTTATATACATCCAGGGCATTAGGCTAATACTTGCACCGAGGTCGGCCAAAGCATTGCTAACATGCAGATTACCAATCACGAAAAGAATGGTAAAGCTGCCCGGATCTGTCATCTTCCTTAGAAGCTTGTTCTATACGGCGGCAGAACACTACTCACTAAGAGTAAATCATTAATAAACTTGGCGGGTTTCGGCATGTTCGCGAGAGCTAAAATAAACGGAGTGTTCACTTGGAGCTTCTTAAGCATGTTGAGAAACCTGGAGTATTGCTCTGAATCATTATTCTTCACCATACGACCGGGATATGGGGTATTGACTTATAGACGTGCATCGGTTCCTGCTCAACATGCTTCTCCTTTTCGAATGACGCACCGCCTGACCGTCAGGTACTTGCTAGGCCTCGCCTCTGGTTCACCTTATCTGGCGGTGTCTCCATCTCCAGCTCCTCATCAACTTCCCCCTCCTCACTTGGTGTATCTCTAACGACCCCTCTCCCACTTCGGGTGGTCACTGCCTTGGCCTGAGCATTTTGAAATGGTTTAGAATAGGTGGGACTGGGATTACGGATGGTGTTACTTGGAAGACTCCCCGAGGGTCGTTGATCAATCTTTGCAGACAACTTACCAAACTTGGCCTCGAGATTCTAAAATGCGACCGGTTGTCCCTTCATAAGCATCTCATGCTGCAAAAGAGTGGATTTGGTGTTGGAATCATTTTGTAAGAACTGATTTTAATAATTGATATTGGTTAGCCAACATATCCTCGATCTTGGAAATACTATTTGGTACAGGAGCAGGTTTCGGGGGCGGCTTCTTGGAAAATATTTTGGCGTTGCTGATAACCGGAGTTACTGGCCCGCCAATTAGAGTTAGAATTATTGTTTCGCCAGCCTGAATTGAAGGAACGGTTTTGATTAGGAAGAAAATCTACCACCTCTTGAGAATAAACGGGACAATCGGATGTCTTGTGATTACCACGACATATCTTACACCTACGAGCTTGCAACTTAAGCTCTCTGAGGTCCCTCTTCAGTGCCTCCATATCTTCCAACACACTCATATTCTGATCAACATGATGCACTCCACGTGATGCTGAGATGGCTGCGGCCTTGGCAACCGAGACGAACCTTCTACTCGGTGTATGCTGATCCCTTAATGTTGTGATGTTGAACATTTCTTCAGCCTCCTTCATGGGAGTTTAAACGAGCATGTTTCCTCCAACGACGGTATTGAACCGTTGTTGGGATTTGGGAGTAAGACCATTATAGAATTTTTCAACCACAGCCCAATCGTGTAGGCCATGCTGAGGAAAACGGCTTATGAGAGTTTGGAAACGCTCCCACACGGAATAATAGGATTCATCAATATTCATATGAAAAGAACGGATTTGCTCGCGTAGTGTGACACTAGAAAATTTCAGGTTAACTCCGTTAATCCGAACTCCGTTAATTCAAACTTAAGATCACACGAACTATAATGCATATCTCATTACATTTAAATTAGGGTTTAGATGACGCATGACAATCACTACACAAGTAGTCTTTCGGAATTTCACCGAAACACACACGAGTCGACTCAAACCATTGGTGAACGAACAATAAATATCATGAACAAGTATTTGATAACTATGTGTTAAGTTATGTGTTACTTGATATTTATGTGTATGGAATTAATTATGAATGGTATTAACTAAGTTGTTCTAGAAATCAAGTAACTAGAAGTGCAAGGGGTAAAGTGTAACATGTATTATATTTGATAAATATATAAACAAGTTAAATTGTCCTAACCCTAATTCCCCACCCTTTCTCACGGCTGCTCTCCCTCCTCTCTCTCCCTTTGGCGATCATAAACCCCCCCACACACACATACAAGATAATTTTCAAGCTTGTTGTGAAGAATTTAAGGTTCAAGAAGCTAACTAGGTAATATAAACACCATATATAATTTATTCTATCATTTAATTGTATGATTAAACCTGTAATCATAAACCCTAAGTGTTAAATATGTTGTTTGTTGATGATTTAGGGTTACATGCATGATTGTTAGTTCATAGGTTAATTGTTTATTGAGTTTTGATGAAAATTGATGCTGGACAGATTATTGAATTAGTGTTTGGATGACTGTAACTCGATGTTAATGTTATGTTTTGGTGCGATTATTGATTCTACAGTATATTAGGTCGTGTCTAGTTTCAGAAAAGTCCGAGTTTGTAATTTTTGGACATATAAAAGTCTGTTTTTATTATTTTACAAAACTATTGTGCAAGGCTGATTTGGGAGACCTGCTGTTAGGCTGATTTGGGAGACCTGCTGTTAGGCTGTTTTGCGACTAATATATCTCATAAAATACAAGACCAAATTGGTTGGTTCCACTTCTGGAAGAAAATAAATTGAGTTAGGAACCTAACCCAATTGGTCTTGCTTTAATTGGATTTGTCATTTAATGGGAATAACAAATAACATTATGTTGCGCATGATTTTGACTGCTGTGAGTTTACTGTAATGTTTTGATCATTGTGAGAAAACTATGTGGAATAAAAACACAATAAAAATAGTTCTGGAAACCTAACTCATTTGTTCTTTTGTGACGATTTTTGGTGAATTAATTGATATGTTATGATCTGTTGAATAGAGTAATCTTTCCAAGTAGAAATCTGTCTTGATAAAACTAGCTGCCGAGCTATGTGAAAATACATGAAACGTGCTTGTTGATAGATAATTGCTATGTTTTTGACTAAATTGCCCTTGTGGGGAATAATTGCTAGTAATGTACAATGTTAATACTTGACACTTAAGTAGTTGTTCACACATGTAACGTGTCACCAACGTGTTTGTCGAGTTGCACTTATTTCACAAACGAAACACGAAACGCATCTCATACATAATTTGTATGTGCTGAGTCTAGGGACTCACTCGTAGTTTAAATACTTAGAAAATCTCGTTTTTGTTTTTAGAACACTAGTGAGGATTTTCTGTAACGCACACCTTTTTTCTCGGATCTTTTTGGTTATCTTCGCAAACAGTGAGTTTCACGTCCCCTTTTTACTCTTTTTAAACGCTTTTATTTGGGGGAGATAACATACTCCAACGATGTAGATTTTGTTTAGTTTTTATATATCACTTGTAAGGCTAAGTGGCAAACAAACCAACCAAAGTCCTTCATAACATCGAACCGGTTAATATTTGGATAATAGCGAGTCACTGTTGAGAAGTACCACTGGGTTTGACAAACCCCACCCAACTCTAAACTCGACTGTAGGTCGAGTGGGTGTAATTTTGGCTAACACATTACCATGGTCGTGGTTGACATGGTGGCAAGGCAATTGATAAACAGTCAGCTTCGGTGTCAAACACTTAGTAATACTTGTTGATAGGTTAGCTACCTATTGATATAAAAATTGATTTAACACTATCTGGTAACGCAAACGCAAACGCAAACGCAAACGCAAACGCTTTATTTATATAAACTTGTGAACTCACCAACCCTGTGTTGAAACTTTTAGTATGTTATTCTCAGGTAGCCGAGGCGGGCGCGCGGTATAGGGACATGCATTTCATTGAACACTATCGTTTTGAAAAACTTGCTTTTAAACTTTTATTAATTTGGTTCTAAGTCGTCTTGCGTGACGCAACACTTGGTTTATGATTTACGCTTCCGCACTTGTTTAAAATTTAATGTTCGTGGTTTGCAAACTTTGAACATAGTGTTTGATTATAACTAATGATTCCGATCCTGTTAGTTCACACCCTTTGACGGTAAAACTCAGTTAGTGGATTTTGAGGGTGTGACACGTAGACACTTGACCTTCGATGGAGGAAAATACTTCCTAAGTAACTTGTATTGCAAGTCGGCCCATGTGGCGATTGAGGCATTTGGAAGAGAGTCAAACCATGTAGCAGCATGACCGAAAGTGAGAATGGGAATAACTTAACATGAATGACGTCAGACGAGATATTATTAGTGTTAAATGTTTCGCATATCTGCACGAATCGGGACAGGTGTCTCAGAGCATATTCGTCATCCAAGCCGTGGAACTGGGCATAATTTGTGATAGACTTCACGACGTGAGAGGGAATATGGCAGTTTTTGGTATTAGTTGCAGCAGGTCGGACAATTGTAGATCAGGCTCCCACGATGCCATCGTTAGCTCTAGCATGAACGGTTTTTCTCGGCGGTGCAACGGCGTCGCCCATATCTATTCTAGGAGTAGAGACGTGTACTATGATGTCGGGTTAATCGATCTCGCTATCTGCATGCTCTTTAAGTTACTCATGAAACTCTCTCTCAGGCTCTTTTGCTGCAGAGAATAAAGGTGGGCCTTGAGAACGAGTATTACGCAAAAACTAAAATAAAAAATTATTTAATTAATTTTTATTTTTATTTTTTATTTTTTTAAGGAATACTAAACCTAAAGGCTCAAATAGCAACTAAAGATACCTAAAGGAAAAATGACAACTAAAAAGCAAATAAACAAATAAACAGATCAGATAATCAACTCAGTTTAAACAAAGAATTTGCCAGTGTCCCCGGCAACAGAGCCAAAAACTTGATGTGTGAAAAACGTATATAATATTAAAAACCAAGTTTTACCGAATTCACCTAAAAAAATCACACACAATCATCAAGTGTACCGGTCGCAATGTAGATAGAAAGTAAGAACAGATATCGAACCTAGGATACTATGGGTAAACTCAAATTATTAAACGTAAATGATTACTAACTTAGACTTCTTTTGATTTTTAGATTTTTTTATATTAATTAAACTTATAATACTTAATTAATTATAATTTAAACTAAAAAAAAACTTTATAAATTGGGTTTTACTAATATGCGAGAAACGACTAACTAGGTAATGATATCCTACTAGTTAAATTAATAGTTAACGAACATGACTTGGTTGAAAAACAATATGTTAAAAGAATGACACTATAGATCACTAAACTATGCTAGATCGCCTCCCGACCTCACCAACGGCATTCTAGAACTCTAATGACATGTGAAGCTCAATTGTTAAAGGTTTGGATCACCTCCTCGCTTCACATTACCTAATAATACTATGGTACCACAAAACCCAAATCACCTCCCGGTCTCTTCGAATACAATATATATTAATATAAAGGGGTATAATAAATTAACTAGAACATGACTTGTACCGCAATAATCTAAGAGACCTAGGATAACTCACTCACGTGCAATTATTACCCAAACACGCAAAAGACAAAGACGACACAACAATAAATTGCCTCCCGGCTTCTCTAGTAAAAAAACAATAAAATCTAATAAACTTTTATAAACTATTCTTATAGTTATTTCGACCATAAACCGCAAACAAGTTGAACACACAAAGTAGACAACCTAATCATGCATCTAACATTCACCAAAAACTATTAAACACAAATGGAATAATTATTAAAATAATAATCTAGATTTAATTACTCCACCATATCATGAACAAACCAATTAAAAACTTCATCATAACACTAAATCAACCAACGTCGAATAATAATTCGTCAAACCATCAATATAACATAGTACTCAACCAAAACCTAGTTAGTGTAAAGTATTTATCCACTCATAATAAAGTATGAAACAAAATTAATATATATGTTATTGTTATTCATTGAAAAATAAATAAGAAAAATAGACAATAGCCACCAACCTTCACAAAAGTAAATGTTAACAACCCCAAAAACCAATGCAATTTATATTATATATGCCTTCGTCTGACTTTTCTTCTCTCCACAGCCACACACCACCTTCACTTCTTGATGGGATTTTTTTCTTCACAGTCGTCCCTACCAAATTATATCATTCTCCTTCTTTGCTTCACACGCCGCCACATTCAAAATTACTTTTTGATTTTTTTGTTCCTCCAACGTCGCTCCCACCTCTTGTTAATATATATATATATATATATTCTATTATGCTTTCTTTCTTTTTTTACCTCTTCCACCAAACCAAAACCCCCCAAATATTATAATAAAATGTGTCTAAAATTGTAGGGTTTAGTTTCTTTATCCAAGTAATAGCCTCACACCACACAGGCTCTCACCATTAATCTCTTGGCCCAAATCGGTATATCTCTTGGTCCATGTGACCAAACCTAAGCACAACCATCCTTGATTTTGTGGGCCCCAACAAAATAAAAAGTCGATCGTTTCTTTTGTAGCTCAAGTCCATGAATCTGTCACCTACATCAAAGGTGAAATAAATAATAATTCAATTTGTATGATCTAAATTTGGATTAGAATAAACTATTAAATCAAAATGAACGTGAATCAATTTATATATTAAAAGTAATAATATTCGTTAATCAGACTCAAAGTTAGTAAAAATGTCTCTTTTAGCTTGTTGTCTCATGAACTCCTTAAAATTCAAAATATGAGTCACCACCGAATATATATGATAAAAAGCACCTAAAAGCTACTCAAAGTGTAAGAAATATTAATATAAAAATATGTATAATAAAACTATATCCAGTAGAAGCCTTTGTTCATAACCTGTAGTTGCATCACCAAGCATTGGATCTGTATAAATATCATCAAGACATCTCTAACAATAAGGATGAACAGATCCAAGATATGCTCGGCGTCTCGGTTCCCACTTAGCAATATCACTGAATTTAATAAGTAGGGGACATTTAGAATGTGTACCGATTTCAGCGTCTAAGTGAAGCATTTGTTGCACCAACATATTTGTAGATGCCAACGCGCAAAAGTTAGCCATTTCATAAATATGGGTTTAAATGATCAACATGTCCAAGTTTATGTTACAAAATGTCCAAATTTTAAGATTAAGGGCGTAAGGTATAAAGTCTTGTAACGAATGAATCAGTTTGGTAACGAACGATGAAAAGTAACACGAATAGTATAAGGTTATGATAACGAATGAGAACGGTTTTGGTAACGACTGAGAACACGGATAACTGTAATGAATGAGTCCACTTTTGTAACGAATAGCTATAACGAAACAACACCTGTATGAACACATGAATTGAATAACGAATAGGTTTGGCGAATAAGTCTGTCACGAATGGTGTTTTGATGACTAAAGGTCTACCATACACGAATGAGCAGTTATAACAACCTGCCACGTGTCAATAAACGGTTATTATGCTGTAACGAATGGGAAGCTACAGTATAAGGAATGGGTCGTTATACGTAATGAATGAGATATTCAAATCTTCAACAAGATTTCCAGATGTTCAACTTATAGATCCAAACACAAATCCAAATATCCATCAAACTTGTAAATCTCGTCCAATTCACTACCAAAATCAACTTATAATAGTTTAAACAACTCGTAATCACATCGCGAACAAACTATTACTAATCAGAACAATCAATACTCATCCCAACTCGTCTGAATTCACTCAAACTGTACTATGTTTCGTACGTGACCAAATACACATCAATTCCTCTAAATTAACCAACAATAAACCAATTAAACTAACACGAAGCTTGTAAATCTGATTACTAACTGAATTCAAATCAATTTGATATCAATTATCCATTACTCAATGATAATTGATTGAAAATCAATCAAACAGTTTCAGAACTCAAACTATAACAATTAACATATGAATTATCTGCAATTCATATCAATTCAACATCAATTCACCTTAACGATCGAACCTCTAGGCTCTGGTACCACTCGAGAAACCTATTACGAACAAATCGATTTCAACTCATACTATAATACACGGATCTAGTTCTCTGATATGTTATAGGTGATTGATTGAATATGAGTACGCAAAGTGTGTGTGTTGAGAGAATATTTTGGCAGCTTAACGACTCACAAATAATTATAAATCACACTTGTAAAATTAACAATCTAGTTACAGGTATATATAGAAGAAGATTCCCATTCGTTATGCATGCCATAACAAGTAGGGATCATTCGTCTTCAATCCCTAACATAACTTAATAATATAGCGAATGACTCATTCGCTATACCTCATTCGTTAACATTCCATAACGAATGGTACATCAATAATAACGATTAGGCACAATCGTTAAACATTCTTAACGAATCGCCACTAAACATAATGTACAGGTTCATTCGTTAAATATCGTTAGCGAATGACCACATAAATACGTGGATGGATTGGTAATTACCAAAATGCCCTTTTATATAAATAAAGATAAATTACAATATAAACAAAGACCAAGACGACAAAAACAATGCACTAACATGGTAGAGGGATTTCCTTGTTTGAATAGTGGTTCAAACATGGTGGAAGGAGCATCTTCTTGTATCTCATGAACAACAACTTCAACAATTACAACATGAGTTTCTTTCGAATTTGCATTTTCCTCAATGCCATCTTCTTCCTCTACAAATTTCTTCTTCATGAACTCAAAATCATTTACTTCATTAGCAACTTTGAACCAAAGTTTGTCCAAATCGAATTTCAATTTTAAAGTTGCTTCCGGAATACTCATCTGGTAAGAACTTTCTTCAATATCATCAAGGTAAATATTGAAAGATTTGATATGCTCCTCAAGGCCAGACAACCAACCTGGAGCATCAACTCTTTGAATTGATTCCCATTGAATACTATGCCAGATGACTCAATCATACTCAAATGATCTTTCACATAGACTCAATAAGCTTCTAAATGTGATGAATAACCAACAAAGAAACATTCAAGAGAGTTGGCCTGAAACATGTTCAAATAATCCTTAGTATTTTAAAGGAACAATTGTAAACAAATAGCTTAAGGAATTTAATATAGGGTTTCCTATTGAACAAATCTCCTAGGGAGTTTTGTTATGGCTTTTGTTGAGGAGTACAATGTTTTAAACAAAACATGTTGTGTTTACTGCTTTAACCCATAAACAAATAGGTAGATAGGCATCCGTAATCATGGTCCTTGCAGCTTCAATAAGTGGCTTGTTTATTCTTTCTGCAACCATTTTTCTATGGAGATATAGGAGCACTAAATTGTTGAAATGTTCCTTTCTCATAACAAAATTCATACATACCTCCATTATTGAACTCTTTGCCATTGTCACTTCTTAATACATTGACTCTTTTATCCAATTGATTTTCCAATTTGGTCACACATCCCTTTATTAACTCAACAGCTTCATCTTTGGTAGACAAAAAATATACCCATATAAATCTTGAAAAATCATCAATGGTTGCAAGATAAAATCCTTTCTTGCCAATATTGGGAACACTCACATGACCAAAAAAATCCAAATGCAGCATTTCAAGCACTTGATCAATGGAGTTTACTAATTCTGTCCTATGTGATGATGTATGTTGTTTTCCCTTTATGCATGAGGAACATTTGTCATCAAGTTTTAACTCCCTTGTAGGTATACCAATAACATGCTAACCCTTAACAAGTTTGTATATGCTCTTTAAAATGACGTGACACAATTTTCTATGCGATAACTTTGTTTCATTTTCACATGCCTTAGACACAAAATATGTACCACCCCTTAAAATGGCTCATTTCATTCTGAATTCATACAAATTCCGATTTCTTGGAGCCATTATCATGATCATGTCTGGAGGAATAATAAATTCTGGTTTCAAAATGAAACAATAAGTGTCATAAAATCCCACGCTGTAACCCATGTCCCAAACTTTTGAGATACTTAAAAAGTTGTACCCGAAGACCTTGTAGATGATAGACATTATCAAAAAATACTTTGTCAATTTTCAATATGCCTCTTCCCACAATCTTTCCACCATTCTCATCACTTCCAAAGGCAACAAGGCCTTCTTCTTTCTCTTCATAATTGATCAATAACCTTTTTTCAGAGATCATGTGCCTGGAACATCCACTATCGATGTACCAAATGTTTTCCTGCACACAAGAAAGATTGGATTAGTTTTGATGAGGATCACAAGCTAAGGAGGATTTTACTTCCTCAGTGAAACAAATAACATTTTGTTTAGGCTTAGGATCTTCATACACAATTTCACATGAATCCTCATTGTCATAACCAGATTTAACATTGACATCTAGGTTCATGACACCACTCAGAAATTCCTCAATGGCAGGTTCTTCTTTCTTCAAAAGAATCTTTCTATTTTATTCCTTTGATTCTACAAGAACCCTCTTGGTTCATAACCAAATTTAATCAAATATTTCTCATCCTTATTCAACTTTCCTAAAGGTTTCTTCTTTGTAAATTTTTCATT
Organism: Bidens hawaiensis; assembly: GCF_021521415.1. Classification (NCBI taxonomy): domain Eukaryota; kingdom Viridiplantae; phylum Streptophyta; class Magnoliopsida; order Asterales; family Asteraceae; genus Bidens; species Bidens hawaiensis. Next base: position 25,389 of record NW_027495329.1, on the reverse strand, counting down.
TGAGTTCGTTTTTGAAGTTGGCGAGCATGGCTTTTCATCACTTCCTACACTTGAAGAATCAGACTTTGGTGCCTTTAGAGAAGTCCTTTTCTTCAAAAATTTTTCTTCAACCTTTGAATCTTTAACATCTTTTTTTTGCCAAGATATTCGCTATACTTCTTCTTGTATAGCCCAAAGTCTTGATCAAACTTCATGACATCAGCAATAAGATAAGGTTTTGGTTGGTTTTTTTGCCAACATGAATCTGCTTGATGACCGTAAACATCAAAGATTTTGCACCATATTCTTCCAACAGGACCAAGATCTATAATTGGTTTTTCCTTCTTGGTTTGGGTAAATCTACTCTCAAAGATTTTCTGATAATACATAACTTTGTCATGGTCCACTTGAATGGGAGCATATATATATACATTCTCTTCAATTTGTGAGTCTTGTGCTTTTATAAGGTATACCCTTGGTAAACTTTGATGAACACCATATTGAAATTTGTCTTTCTTTTATACGTAATTCTTGAGGATCACCACAAATGTCAAATCCTACTTGATTTTTCTGATGTTGTTCATAATGTCTCTTCATCATTGAAGTAGACATTTGTAACTCTTTTTTGGTCTTGGGTAAAACTTTCTTTTATGATCTTTTAATGATTTTCTCAGAACATCTTCAACTACAACAACTTGTGCAGTTGTGGCTTTGGTTACTTGAAGTGCTCTTGAATTACTCACTTGTTTCACTTGTCTTCTTAATCAATGCATCCTCATCTTAACTAACAAATTTTGAATTTTTGCATTCTAATCCAATTAGCATAAACTTCCCTTCATCATTAACAACAAATTTCCATAGTTCTCAATGATTTCACTTTTAATGCTTGCACTGAGGACGGCGAAAGCATTGCCAACATGAAGATTACTAATCAAGCAAGGAATGGTAAAGCTGCATGGATCTGTCATCTTCCTAGGATGCTTGTTCTGTACAACGACATAATGTGTCTTCATCTTTCAACTAGACATTTGCAACACTTTTTTGGTTTCGGATAAAACTTTTTATTATGATCTTCTAATGCTTTTCTCCAAATATCTGCAAATTCAACAGCTTGTGCAGTTGTTGGGTTGGTTACTTGAAGTGCTTTTGACATACTCACTTGTTTCACTTCTCTTATTAAATAATGCATCCACATATGAACTAACAAATTTTGATTTTTTTCATTCTGATTCAGTTAGCTCAAACTTCCCTTCATCATTAACAACAACATTGTCATTGATCTCAATGAATTCCATTTTAATGCTTGAACCGATGGTGGCCAAAGAATTGCTAACATGAAGATTACTAATCAAGCGAGGAATGGTAAAGCTACCCGAATCTATCATCTCCCTAGGAAGCTTGTTCTGTATGGCGGCAGAACACTCCTCAGTTACAGTAACAGTCGAATCTCCTCAATATTCTTTTTATTAGTGAGAAAATCTTTAAGAAACTTGGTGTGTTTTGGCATGTTTACAAGAGCTTCAATAAACCGAATGTTCGCATGAACCTTCTCAAGCAAGTCGAGAACTCTAGAGTATTGCTCCGAATAATTCTTTTTCACCATATGACTAGGATATGGCGGTTTTGACTTATAGACGTGCATCGGTTTTTGCTCAACCCGCTTCTCCTACTCAACTGGCACAACGCCTGACTGTGAGGAACTAGTTGGGTGTCGCCTCTGGTTCACCTTGTCAGGCGGTGTCTCTAACTCAAACTCCTCATCAACTTCCTCCTCCTCACTTGGTGTACCGCTAACGACACCTCACCCGCTTTGGGTGGTCACTGCCTTGGCATGAGCATTTGGAAATTGTTTAGAAAAGGTAGGACATGGAATACGGACGGTGTTAGTTAGAAGACTCCCTCGGGGGTCGTTGATCAATATTTGCGACATGTTGCCTCTTCATAAACGTCTCATGCTGCAAAATAGTGGATTTGGTGTTGGCATTATTTTGTAAGAGTTGATTTAACAGCTGAGATTGGTTAACCAACATCTCCTCAATCTTAGAAGTACTATTTGGCACAAGAGTAGGTTCGGGGCGTGTTCTTGAAACAATTTTGATGTTGTTGATAACTGGAGTCACCTGCTCGCTAGTTAGATTTATTGTTGCGCCGCCCTGAATTGAAAACACGGTTTTGATTTGCAAGAATGTATACCTCCTCTTGCGAATCAAATGTAAAATCGGCGGTCTCATGTTTTCCACGACATATATCGCAGTTACGAACTTGCAACTTAAAATTTCTAAACTCCCTCTTCAGTGCCTCCACATATGCTGACAAACTCGTATTCTTTTCAACATTATACACTCCACGAGACGGACTTTCTACTCCGTGTATGCTGATCCCTAATGCTATGCTCTTGAATATTTCTTCAGCCTCCTCTATGGTGAGTTTATCGAGCATGTTTCTTCCAGCGGCGGTATTGAACCGCTGCTGGGTTTCAGGAGTAAGACCGTTATAGAATTTTTCAACCACATACCACTCGCTTAGGCCAAGCTAAGGACAACGATTTATAAGAGTTTGGAAACATTGCCACCCAGAATAATATGTCTCATCCGGGTCCACATGAAACGAACAGATTTGCTGGCGTAGACGCCCCACCTTCGATGGAGGAAAACACTTCCCATGGAACATGGATTGCAAGTCGGCCAATGTGGCGATTGAGGCGTTTGGAAGTTATTCAAACCATGAAGCAGCACGAACAGAAAGTGAGAATGGGAATAATTTAAGATGAATGACTTCAGATGAGATATTATGAATACTAAATGTTTCGTAGATCCGCACGAATTGGGACAAAAGTCCCGGAGCATCTTCGTCATCTAAGCCGTGAAACTGAGCCGAATTGTTGATAGAATTCATGACATGAGAGGGAATTTTTCATTTATTATTATTAGTTGCAAAAGGCCAGACAATTGTAGATCAGGCTCCCATGATGCCATCGTTGGCTTTTGCATGAATGGTTTGTCTCGGTGGTGGAACGGCGTCGCCCATATTTATTCTAAGAGTAGAGACGTGTATCTGGATGTCGGGTTTTAACACTCACGCTTCCTCTAAGCTCCTTAAATATTCTAAGAGTAGAGACTCATATCAGGATGTCGGGTACCCCAAAATCCAAATCACCTCCCGGTCTCTTCGAATATAATATATATTAATATAAGGGGGTATTAATGCATAATTTGAACATGCCTTTAATCACGATAATCTAAAATGACATAGGATAACTCACTCCTGTGCAATTATTTCCAAACCCACAAAAGACAAAAATGACACTATAGTAAATTGCCTCTCGGACTCTCTAGTGATAGTACAATAAGTTTAATAAGCTTTTGTAAACTATTCCTATGATTAATTCTAGCATAAATCGCAAACAATTTAAAAACACAAACTATACAACCTAATCATCCATCTAACAATCACCAATGACTATCCAACATAAGTGGAATAATGATTAAAGCGATAAATCAGATTAAATTACTTAACAATATCATTCTTGTTTTGGAGGACAGCTGAACATTCTTCACTCACGGTGACATGTGATAGCTTCTCTAGCTTCCTCTTGTTTGTCAGCACTTCTTTGAAAAAGTTAGCATATTTTGGCATTTGAGGAATGGCTTCGATAAAAGGGCGGTTGATGTGGAGTTTTTTGAAGAGTTCTAAAAACTTTCCGTAATGAGCTGTAACGATTCCGACGAAACCAGGTATACCCTAACCGGTAGACGTTAGTTACGTCATATGTAATGTCGGGTACATGAGTTACCATGGTAATTATACGAGAATACATGGTTCATTGTATTGATTGTACGTGAATATATAATTCACCGTATTGAATATGCGATCAAACGATCGATAGTTATTGAAACCCGAATGAATCGAGGGTTCAATTATAGACGAGATATATGATATTTAGTGATGTTACGAAGTATTAAAGCTTCGGGATAAGTGGATTAAAGCACAAAAAAAAGGATTTCGATTTAATAGTACGTCGGTACGTTAAACGAAACCTTTAATACCAAACCGAGCAAGAGACGATCGATCAAGCCGAAAAAGATGCGTAATAATTAATAATATGACGTTTTAAGTTAATAAATGTCATGGTTTATGTTTCAAATCGGTTTTATATAAATTTCATTTTTAAGCCGAAAAAAACGACCGTGTTAGCCTCGTTTTAAGCCAAATTAAACGTTTAACCAAAAAACGAACTGAACCAGATTATCCAAAACATTATCCAGATTACGAGAATCTGAATATGTGGCTTAAAATGAAGATGTGGGTCCCACCCCACCCTCCAAAGGGGTCCGATCGGACCATCTCACCCCATTTCATTTCATTTTCTTTTTTTCACAAACTTAACTCAACAATCTTCATTTCTCTCAAGTTCTTGAGCCAAAACCCGAGACCCTAGCAAGGAGAAACCAAGGTAAAGATCGTATTATGTACGTGTTTATGTTCGTTTCTTGAGTTTTCTTGCAAGAAAATGAGGTTTCAATGATGAAAACCGATTCTTACATGATCAAGTGATGTATACGGGTTATACAAGGGATCTTGGTCCAAGAAATGAGTTAAACGAATCAAAAACGAATTTTTACGGTTAAATCCTTGATTTTGGGATCATAACCGAAACCATGAAAGAAATGGCTTGATCGTGAGTGTAACTTGCTTGGTATTGTGGTATGTTGATTGTAGGCTCTGTATTTAGTGGTAGAAAAGGCGGAAAGACGAGTTTGTAGCTCGTAGTGGCGGAAAACGAAAGGTATATTCGGTTATGTTCGGTTTTGGGAAATTTGGACAGATTGTTTATGCTTTAGAGTTAGGTCATGAAATTTTACAGAGGTTTTAAACACATGAAAATATGAGTTCGGTGAATTTTTGGTAATTTTTAGATAAAGGATAAATATTTGGTGAATTTAATGCTCGGTTTTGGCCAAAAATGGTTAAAAATAGTCAAATATCATGAAAAATTCTGAAAAATTTCAGATAAGCTTTTCATATCATGTATAAGTCACACACAAAATTTGAGGTCCGTTGGAGAAGTCTAAGTAGGCTTTTCGGTTAAACGAGTTCTATGAATTTCTAGCTCGGTTTTAGTGAAAATGGCATGTAAAAGATAATTTTGGTTCTGGGAAAATTACAGGAGACTATGTGGATGGCAGGGGACATCCAGGAAAAATTTGGGATTTTTCTAAGGTCGTTTGGTATTTACGACATATTTAGTGTTTAAATGGTGTTTAAAAATAGATAAATAAATTTTAAATATAGAAACTAATTCTGGAAATATTTTTATAAAATTCCCCACTGTTAAAAAGTGATTTGTGCAAAATTTCAAGATCCGAGAGTAAACGGGTAATTATTTGTGCTAATTATCAAACTTTTAAAGTTAAAACGCGTAAACCGGTGAAATTCGCTTAAGCGAGCTGACTGGTGTATAAAAACCCTAAAAATGAACCATTTTCATATAATTGAGTTAAACAAGTAAAAATGAATCATCCGAAAATAATTCGGATGATTTGGGTATTTTTAACCGATTTAACAGTTTCCGGAACGCCAAATACGGAAACGGGTCCCGCGGCCAATCGGGGCGTCTAAACCGAGTTCTAATTTCACAACTTAAACTAAATTATCAGTCAACCACTATTTTCGGGTCGTGTGTGACCAAACTCATTTTTGAAACATAAAAAAAACGGGTAACCGTGCTAGGCACGCAAAACATGGAAAACAAGCTATTAGAAAATTTGACTGTTGAAATCTAAACGACATCACAATCTGCGTCCGGAGAAGTGTTTCTGGGTTAACCTTGCCCCCAGAACGGGTACAGTGCTGGGTTAACAATGTCCCCAGATGTACCGGTTAACTTAGTTAAAGTTATATTAATAATGAGTGTATAGTAACGATCGTAGGGATCATATTACAGATTGGACGTGTTAACTGATAATGATTGTTGTTACCTGCTTGCATGTGCTAAAGTGAGTTTCACGAGCCCCTTTTTACTGAACTGTTTTAAATATTTTCCCGGGGCGGAAAACATGTTTTTATCAAAGTGTTTAAGTACATGCCGATCGCATGGAAATGAATGTATTTATATAATGTTTATTGTACGGGAATCGTACGGTAATGTATTAAGATGGTAATTGTCTGAGTTGCAAATATTGTAAGGCCCGAAACAGTGTTCTGGGTTAACAGTGTCCCCAGAGGTTGTTAAATGTATTTCTGGGTTAACAGTGTCCCCAGAGGTTATTAAATGTGTTTCTGGGTTAACAGTGTCCCCAGAGGTTATTAAATGTGTTTCTGGGTTAACAGTGTCCCCAGAGGTTATTAAATGTGTTTCTGGGTTAACAGTGTCCCCAGAGTTTATTTGATGTGTCTCTGGGTTAACAGTGTCCCCAGAGGTTATTGGATGTGTTTCTGGGTTAACAGTGTCCCCGGAGTGAGTACAGTACTGGGTTAACAGTGTCCCCAGTTAATATTATATTATGATATGGATTTATCATGGTTTACTAAAATTGTGAAACTCACCAACTATTCATAGTTGACCGGTTTTCTCACATGCTTTTCAGGTACAATTTAGATGAAGTGATTGCTTACGTGCTAAGTGCTTGATGTGTGTAAGATTTGTGTGCGGGATGTTAGGATACATTATAACAGATAGAATTATGAATCGTATTGTATGATGTGTGTATCACCTAGACGGTAATGAAAGATGAGATAATGTAATTTTGAAGTATATTAATGCATTCAGTTTTCTTTATAAACAATGTGGTTGATATCAGAGGTGTCTGTCGCATCCCGTTTACGTTTCCGCTGCGGTTGCGGGGTGTTACAGAAGTTGGTATCAGAGCCATTGGTTATAAAGAATTAGGAAGTCTTTAAAAGATACCTAAAATATAACCAGTAGCTCAAGTATTATAGGATCTGAATATCAACTAATAATAGATAGTGACAAGTATCGGGATGAACTCGGTCGAACAAGTGAGTTATTATTGTCCGGAACATAATAACAGACTTGTCTGCACGAGGGAATTCAGGGGAAGTCACTGGGTACATTAATAGGTAAAAATGGCAATATATGTGTAAAGTATATAATATTATTTATACGTGCTAAGGTGTATATATATATGTGCGTATCTTGTGGGTACAAGTATTGAGAAATAGGACCCGGATAAGGAACCGGGGGATGAAATAATAAAAGTACCGAGGATGCTGAAATTTCTAGAGTATCGGTTGATGATAAGTCCGACTTATCGGGCCATAGTTATGATAGTACCAAGTTAAATCTCCCGTTTGACATTAATCAGAAATATTGAGTAACCGTCACTCCCAACCAAAAATTAATAGATCCCTTACCCTACCAACACCGGTACCGTATATCCTAACAACCCCCTGTGTTCACCCGCACCGCCGACCCTCACGTTCGGGTGGACCTGTACCTGAACCCATTCTTATTCCATTAAGGTAAAGGAGTAAATAAATAAAATAAAATAAAATAATATATTGAAATATATATATATATGTATTGCTCACTCACAAACATAAGAGACAGACCAACTTCAGATCGAGAATTACTGATTTTAGCAAACCTAGAACGCCTGAGGACATTGACTGAGCAAGTGTAGAGTTTCCCATAATAGTAATTAATAATATTTGAAGGCAACCCATGTTGCGCAATTACCTTGAACTTTGCAACTCCCTATGTTATCCTTACATCCGTTAGATGTTTACACCCATGTATGCTCGAATAGAATGATTACCTATACACAAAGAAGTGTTGGAATCATTATAGCATAGTTGGTTGTTCGTTCGTAGGAGGTATATTGTGTATGCCGGATATACGAATAAACACGGATATTATAACTCCGTGGCATGTAATCGTTTGGTGCTCACGGTGAGCATGTATCGGTTATGCTGACATGCAGGAGGATATTGAAATCAAGCATATTAAACATTGATCTTTGTTGAGAGGATCTCTATGTCAGTTGGTGACAAGGGTTATGAAGCGTATTTAAAAGTTAACCGACGTCAGGTTAAGTCCCTATGTTATTATACTTGTGGGACATATATACTAGATACTGGTATGTGTAATATGTATGATAATATTTGGTGTGTATGTGTACCTGCTGTTATGATTGAACTGGTAACGAGTTATACGGTGAGATCAATATTGATTACTGCGTACGGGATGAGTACGGCAGAATGACATAAAAAGAGTAGCTCCCATGATGGAGATTGATATGATTCAGTTGATTGCTCAAAGATAGCAGATAATGATACTGAGTGTCGTATCACAGATCACTGCTAGTGTTGATGCAAATGTGATCACAGAATTACAGATCGAGCAATCACATGATTATGAATATTTCAATTCTTAGTGTTATTACTAAGAGTGATAATGTCCCACCGAATGCTATTATGACTACAAGTATTAGTTATATACTAAACATGAATAGTAGTCGTAATGAATTAGATCCGGTATGAAGGATATGTTTATCGGTTGTGTTAAGGAAATTATTAATAGTTTACTGATGGTAAAGGGAGGAATAGATTAGCGAGTGGATAGAAAAGATCGAAATCGTTAAAGATATTGGTAAGAGTCTAAAACATTGTGTAGTGAAGTATGCTACAGATATGTTGGTAGATTATGTTGTATCGTGATGGAACACGATGGTACAAAATAATAGATAGAAAATTTTTGCTCAGATGATGTGGTCGGAATTTAAAATTCTTGTGCTAGAGCACTTTTATTCGAGTAATTAAGTTCAAAGATTGGGAACTGAGTTATGGAAGATAGAAATGTTGTGTGCTGATCACTTAGAAAACGCTAATCGTTTGAAGGAATTGTCATGTTTGGTAACATGGCTAATTACTCCTGAAACTAATCGAAGTGAGCGCAGTATTGAGGACTAACTCCATCGATAAAGAGTATAGTCAATCCTGTAAAATATACAACCTTTGAAAGGGTTGTGTCGCAAGCCAGCATTGATATATTTTACTCTATGGGAAGTGGACTGGAAGGACGTTGGGTGAGACATCGAGTGTTAAAGAAGAGAAGTGATAAAGGCATGGTGCAAAATAGACTTTGAATAAGTAGGAAGAAGAATGTCGAGTAATAGTAGACCACAGGAGTGGTAAAGATGGACGTAATGCCCCAATTGTAAAACCAATTGAAGCCGTGTGAACCGGCAACCCCAACCCATTCGTGTACAACCACTCCGAAACCAACAACTTCAATAACAATCCATTCAAAGAGACTAAATTATGCCAAACAGTTGTACTTGCTATGAATGTGGCAGTACAGAATGTTTCAAGAGAAATTGCCCAAAGTTGAACCAAGGTGTCATTGAAAGACGAACCTCAGGACAAGCATCAACCTTTGATCAAGCAAGGAGCCGAGAATTCGAATAAAGTACGTCATGATTCAAATGTGGTATTAAGTATGTTGTAGTTTTAAATCAATAGGCTTCAGTGATATTTTTGCGGTTGCCGATAGAAGCTAGTTCCTGTTAGCCTCCTATCATTTGGAAAGATACCGATTAGTGAAACTATAGACCCCGATACTATAGAGTCGCTAAGGGTAAATCCCTAATGGTTAGCTAAATGGTTCAGAATTGTCCTATTATTCTGAACGATTAACCTTTCCTTATTGACCTACGACCAACAAAGTTAAGAAGTTTTGACGTAATAGTTAACATGGATTGGCTAACTCAACATGAAGCTGAGATCAAATAGGAAAAGAAGATGATTAGAAGCTCTCTTTCGGACGATGAAGTGATTAGATACAGAGAAAAGTGTACGGTATTATGTTACCACTCTAATCTCATCTTGAGATGTTATAATATTTACGACAAGAAGACGTGGTGTATTTAACAAACGCGATTGCCAAAGTATTTAAAAGGAAACATATAGAAGATATCCCGATGGTACGCGAATATCCAGAAGCTTTTCCAGAAGAACTTCCTGGATTACCGCCAACACGACAGGTCGAATTCAGAATCGATTTAATGCCTCAAGCTAGCCCGGTTGCTAAGCATCTTACCGACTTGCATCAACCGAAATGCAAGAATTATTGGATAAGGTTTTATACGACCTAGTTAGTCACCATGGGGTGCACCAGTGTTATTTGGGAAATGAAGGACGGAAGTGTTAGGATATGTATGGATTAGGGAGAATCGAATAAAGTGACGATCAAGAATAGGTATTCACTTCTTCCAAGTAAATGACCTATTTAACCAATTGCAAGGGGCGATTTATTTTTAGAAAAATTGATCTTGGATATAGTTATCACCAAATGAAAAATCCAAGAGGAGGACGTTGCAACAACAGCGTTTCGGACTCGTTACGGCCATTATGAATTCTTAGTTATGCCTCTCGGGCTAACAAATGCGCCGGCAGTGTTCATGGACCTCATGAATCGAGTCTATAAACTTTATTTTGACAAATTTGTCATAGCATTCATTGATGATATTTTGATATATTTGCAACGTAAAGAAGAGCACGAACGACGGTTAAGAAAATTGTGGAAGTGTTAAAGCAAGAGGAGCTATACGCGAAGTTTTCGAAATGTGATTTTGAATAAAGAAGGCATAATCCCTTGGTCATGTTGTAAAGAAACAAAGATTTCACAAAGATCCAAATAAGATAGTGTAACACCCCGTAACCGCAGCGGAAATGTACACGGGATGCAACAGACACATCTGATATCAACAGCATTGTTTATAAAAAAAAACACCACTACATTAATTTAAACGTGTTACATTGTTCTGAATTTCATAACCATCTAAGCGTTATCACATAAGTGTTACCGATAGTACATTAACATATTTAATGCAAAATATAGATCTCTAGACTTCCACAAAATAGCACACAGCATCGAACACATATCACTCATTCCAATTTGAGTGTACCTAGAAAGCATGTAAAGAAAACGGGTCAACTACGAATAGGTGGTGAGTTTCACTAATTTAAATAAACCATGACAAATCATTATAAAAATCATAAATAAGCGATGTAATTATACCGAGTTCACAAGTGAAAACTCTGTTAACCCCGAAACATATCGATTAACCTCAGGGAACTCCGTTACGCCAGAATACTTCCAATAACCTCTGGGAACTCTGTTACCCCAGAAACACATTTAATAACCTCTGGGAACTCTGTTACCCCAGAAACACATTTAATAACCTCTGGGAACTCGGTTACCCCAGAACACATTTAATAACCTCTGGGAACTAGGTTACCCCAAAACACTGTTTCGGGCCTTACACTGTTAGCAACTCAGACAATTAACATCTTACATCATTACCGTACGATTCCCGTACAATAAACATTATATAAATACGTTCATTTCCATGCGATCAGCATGTACTTAAACACTTTGATAAAAACATGCTTTCCGCCCCGGGAAAATATTTAAAACAGTTCAGTAAAAGTGGCTCGTGAAAACTCACCTTCTTGTGAGCAAGATGTACTACGGTGCACGGCTACTGGTACAGATCTGTAATACGATCCCCCAAATCGTTACTACACAATTTCTATCAATATTACTTAAATTCGTGTTAACCGGTACGTCTGGGGACACTGCTAACCCAGTACCGTACACGATCCGGGGACAATGTTAACCCCGAAATACTTTTCAGGACTTAGATTGTGATATCACTTAGAGTTCTTTAGTCAAAACTACCGTTAGTTTGTTTTCTCGTTTTGCGTGCCTAGTACGGTTATCCGTCTTTATGTTTTCAAAAAAATGAGTTTGACCACACACGACCCGAAAATAGTTGTTATCGATATTTTAATTAAAGTGGTGAAATTAGAGCTCGGTTAGACACCCCGTTTGGCCGCGGGGCCCGTTTCCGTCTTTAATACACCGGAAACGGTTAAATCGGGTAAAATTACCCAAATCATCCGAATTAATTTCGGATGATTTATTTTTACTTGATTTACTTAGTTTCATGAAAATAGTCCATTTTTAAGGTTTTTATGCACCAGTCAGCTCGCTTAGGCGAACTTTGCCGGTTTACTCGTTTTAAGCTTTAAAAGTTTGTTTTTAAGTTCCATTTAGCACAAATAAATATCCGTTTAGTCTCGGACCTTGAAATTTTGTACAAACCATATTTTGACAGTAAGGAATTTTATAAAATTTTTCCAGAATTAATTTTTATATCTAAAATTTATTTAACCATTTTTAAATATCATTTAAACACCAAATATGTCGAAAATACCAAACGACCTTTGAAAAATCCCAAATTTTTCTGGGATGACCCCTGTCTTCCACATAGTTCCCTGTATTTTTTCCAGAACCAAAAACTCACTTTTCATGCCATTTTTACCAAAACCGAGCTAGAAATCCCTAGAACTCGTTTTACCGAAAAGCCTACTTAGACTTCTCCAATGAACCTGAAATTTTGTGTGTGACTTTTATATGTTATAAAAAGCTTATCTTAAATTTTCTAGAATTTTTCATGATGTTTAGCTATTTTTCACCATTTTTAGCCAAAACCGAGCATTAAATTCACCAAATATTCATCCTTTATCCAAAAATTACCACAAATTCCCAGATCTCATATTTTCATGTGTAGATCATCTCTGTGAAATTTCATGACCCAACTCTAAGTCTACCACAATCTGTCCAAATCACATAAATCATACGAAAAACCGAACTACCTTATGTTTCTAGCGTTAGATGGCAAAGATCTTGGTTTCTAGCCTTTGCTAGCCACTAGATACAACACCTACAAGCACAATAACACCACACCAAGCAAGTTATACCCACAATCAAGCCATTTCTTTCATGGTTTCGATTAAAACATTAAAACAAAGATTTTGACCGTAAAAATTCGTTTTTGACTCTTTTAACTACTTTCTTGGACCAAGATCCTTTGTATAACTTGTATACATCCCTTGATCACACGAGAATCGGTTTCATCTTGGGTTTTCACCCATTTTTCATTTGAAACCTCATTTTCTCAAGATTATGGAATTAAAACTATGATTCAACCATTAAAATCATGTTTTACCTTGTGATTCTTGCTTAAACACTTGGGTTTTTGGATGAGGAATTGAAAGAAAGTGATGGAGTTTGTTGTAAGGAGTTGGAAAAAAGAAATGAAGGCCAAGGGGTTATCCCCCTTGGTCCGATCGGTGTCATAAGGGGTGTGGGGTGGGGCCCACACCTTCAATACTAGCCACACATTCAGATTACGTAATCTGGATAATGTTGTGGATAATCTGGTTCAGTTCGTTTTTCGGTTAAATGCTTAATTCCGCTCAAAACGAGTCCAAAACAGTCGTTTTTCGGCTTAAAATTTAAATTTATATAAAACTGATTTAAAAACTTTAAAAAAAACTTAACCCTAGACATTTAATGACTTAACACATCGTATTGTCGGTAATTGTGCGTCTTTTTCGGCTTGATCGATCGTCTCTTGCTTGGTTTGATGTCAAAGGTTTCGTTTATCGTACCGACGTACTAATAAATCGAAATCCTTTTTCTGTGCTATAATTCACTTATCCCGAAGCTTTAATACTTCGTAAACATCACTAAACATTATATATTTCGTCTATAATGTAATTCCCGATTCGTTCGGGTTTCAATAACCGTTCATCGATTAATCGTAATTCCGATACGACTAGTTGTACATTTGAGTATAATTCGTACTGAGAATCTTATATACTCATATAATCACATTATAATTCATATATTCAATATTAAATAACACGTAAATAGTATATTCCGGCTAGGGTATACCTGAATTTGCCGGAATTGTTACATTCTCCCCCTGTTACAAAAATTTCGTCCTCGAAATTTTACGCATCAACTATTTCCTTTTGCGGAAATAGGTGGGGGTATTTCTTCCGAAATTCGTCCTTTCGTTCCCATGTATATTCTGGGCCTCGTTGCGAGTTCCATCTTACTTTGACCAATGAGATCTTATTGTGTCTAAGTTGTTTGATCTTCCCGTCTACTATTTCTATGGGCTCTTCTACAATGTTGAGCTTATCATTTATTTGGACACCCTCTAAAGGTAACACCGATGTCTCATCCGACAGACACCTTTTCAAGTTTGACACGTGAAACACGTTGTGAACTGCACTCAGATCATCAGGCAGCTCTAATCGGTAAGCTACAGGACCGATTTTTGCAATAACGTCGAACGGTCCAATGTATCTAGGGGCTAATTTCCCCGCCTTGCCAAATCGAACCACACCCTTCCACGGTGATACTTTCAAATACACCTTATCACCTTTCTCAAATGACAACGGTTTTCTACGGGTATCGGCATAACTCTTCTGCCGATCCCGCGCGGCCTTCAGATTGTTCTTAATTTCAAGGATTTTGCTAGTCGTTTCCTGGACCAGATCTGATCTAATAATCTGTGTGTCGCCCACTTCAGTCCAACAGAGTGGTGATCGGCACTTCCGACCATACAATGCTTCGTAAGGCGCTGCCTTTATACTGCTATGATAACTGTTATTATAGGAAAATTCAACGAGTGAGAGATGTTGATCCCAATTTCCTTTAAAATCCAGTACGCATGCACGAAGCAAATCCTCCAGTGTTTGGATGGTCCTCTCAGACTGACCATCGGTCTGAGGGTGGTAAGCTGTGCTTAGATCAATACGCGTTCCCAACGCTTCTTGGACAGCTTTCCAAAGGTTGGAGGTGAAATGGCTATCCCGATCAGAGATGATCGAGATGGGTATACCATGACGAGACACAATTTCATTTATATAAATCTGCGCAAGCCTCTCAGTGTTATAATTATTTCTAATCGGGATAAAATGTGCCGATTTGGTTAATCGATCCACGATTACCCAAATTGCATCATGTCCACGGGACGTCTTAGGGAGATGTGTCACAAAATCCATCGTGATCTGCTCCCACTTCCATTCAGGAATGTCCGGTTGTTGTAACATTCCCGAGGGTTTCTGGTGCTCCGCCTTAACCCTCGCACACGTCGTACACTTGCCGACGTATGTGGCTATATCCTTTTTCATACCCGGCCACCAGTAGAACACCTTCACATCCTGGTACATCTTATCCGATCCCGGATGTATGGAATATTTTGATTTATGCGCTTCGTCCATGATTAATTCACGAAGGTCATGGAGGGTCGGGATCCAAATCCGATTTTTGAAATTGAGAATTTCGTCCACGCGCTGTTCGAAATTCTTCTCGTTACCGTAAAGTCCCTCTTTTTCCATTTGTTCCTCTTTCAACGCCTCGCGTTGAGCGACTCAAATCAAATCTGAAAGGTTAGACTGGACAATCATCCCTAGCGCTCGCACACGCAATGGTTTAACTCGATCTTTCCTACTCAGGGCATCGGCTACGACGTTAGCCTTGCCGGGGTGATAACGGATGTCACAGTCATAGTCGCTTAACAACTCGACCCATCTTCGTTGCCTCATATTCAGTTCTTTCTGATCGAATATGTGTTGCAAACTTTTATGGTCGGTGAAGATGGTGCACTTTGTACCGTAGAGATAATGTCTCCAGATTTTAAGTGCGAAGATAACTGCTCCCAGTTCTAAGTCATGAGTAGTGTAATTTTTCTCGTGTATTTTTAACTGTCGAGAAGCATAGGCTATAACCTTATTATTTTGCATCAACACGCATCCTAACCCTCTCCGGGATGCGTCACAATACACGACAAAACCATCGTCTCCGTCGGGGAGGCTTAAGATTGGCGCTTGGCACAATCTTTGTTTTAGCGTTTGAAACGCCGTCTCCTGCTCTTCACTCCAATCATACCTTCGATCCTTTTGAGTCAGGAGGGTTAAAGGTTGGTCGATGCTGGAAAAGTTCTCTGTAAATCGACGATAGTATCCAGCTAAGCCTAAGAATTGGCGGATTTCCTTTGGCGATTTAGGCGCTTGCCAATTCTTAACTGCTTCAACCTTACTTGGGTCAACGTGTATTCCTTGGTGATTTATAACGTGACCAAGGAATTGCACTTCTTGTAACCAGAAGTTACACTTGGAGAATTTTGCATACAACTTTTCCTGATTTAGAAGCTCTAAAATTAATCTTAAATGTTGCTCGTGCTCTTCTTTACTCTTCGAGTATATCAAAATATCGTCAATAAACACGATGACGAATTTATCGAGGTAGGGTTTACAGACTCGATTCATGAGATCCATGAACACTGCTGGCGCATTTGTTAGCCCAAAAGGCATAACTAAGAACTCGTAATGACCGTAGCGAGTCCGGAATGCGGTTTTTGGGATATCCTCCTCCTGAATTCTAACCTGATGGTATCCCTATCTAAGATCTATTTTTGAGAAGTAGCTCGCACCTTGTAGTTGGTCGAACAGATCATCGATTCGGGGGAGAGGATACCTATTTTTGATTGTCAACTTGTTCAACTTCCTGTAATCAATGCACATTCTAAGGCTCCCGTCCTTCTTTTTCACGAATAGTACCGGTGCACCCCACGGGGAATAACTAGGACGAATAAATCCTTTATCCAACAATTCTTGCAACTGGTTGGATAATTCTTGCATCTCAGATGGTGGAAGTCGGTAAGGTGCCTTAGCAACAGGGCCAGCTTGAGGTAACAGATCGATTCTGAATTCGACCTGTCGGGTTGGCGGTAATCCAGGAAGTTCCTCTGGGAAAACTTGTGGAAATTCGCGTACCACGGGGATATCGTCCACCCGTTTTTCCTCAGGATCCGTGGCCGTCAAGCTCGCTAGATACGCCACGCATCCTTGGCGTATATATTTTAACACCTTGAGGTGGGATATAAACGGTATCATATTGCCCGACTTCTCGCCCTGCACTAATACCTCTTTGTCATCCGACACCCGGATCTTGACGATTTTCTTTTCACAGTTTATTTCTACCTTGTTACGTGCTAACCAATCCATTCCCACTATCACGTCAAAACTACCCAATTCTACCGGTAACAAGTCAATCAGAAAGGATTGTTCGTTCAGAATAAAAGGGCAGTTCCGAACTATCTGATTAACTATCATGGTTTTACCGTTAGCGACTTCTACGGTGTAAGGTTCTATGGTTTCACCAATAGGAAGGTTTGCTATCGACAGGAATCTAACGGAGACAAAACTTCTATCGGCGCCTGTATCAAATAATACAGAAGCGTAATGATCAGAGACGAGGAATGTACCTGTCACTACGCTGGGGTCCTGGCGTGCCTCGTTCGCCCCCATCACGAATGCTCGGCCTCGTGCCGGATTGGACGACGATGCCTGACCCGAGGGTTGCCTCCCGTTTCCTCCCTGGTTCAGTTTCGGACAGTGTCTTTTGAAGTGATCCGTGCTGCCGCATTCATAGCAAGCACGGCTGGTGGTCACCATTTGGTTTCCTTGCGGGTTCTGCTGTCGGGCTGGTTGGGTCTTAAATGGCTGCGCTCGGATAGGTTGCGGTTGTCGGTTCAGGTTGTTCAGATTTGTCTTACAATTTGGTGCGTAGTGTCCAATCCTGCCACACCGGTGGCATACCACCTCTTTGCACACGCCACCATGGTGGTAACCACATTTCCCACACTTAGGAAACGTTCCCTTCTGCGGTTCTTGCCTTCCGCCGAACTAGTCATGGCGTAGTTCTGGCCAATGGGTCTAGCACGTTTACCTTGCTGCTTTTCCTGGGTCCTATGGTCATGTGAACTCCGCTTCCCCCCAGCGGACTCTCCTGCCACCTTCAGTGACCCGCTTCTTACGAAATCATACGTGACGATACCAGCTTGCGTCACCGCACCCTCATACGTCTGGTGTCCCCCAGAATTGACTATACTCCTTACAACTGGAGTTAGCCCCCAAATATAACGCTCCACCCTCTTTGACTCTGGGGTGACCAACCATGGTACCAAATTCGACAACTCATTAAACCGGTTCGTATAACCCAAATGGTCTGCCCCCTGCATTTCCAGGTTCCACAATTCATTTTCTAATTTTTGCAATTCGTTTTTCGGGCAGAAATGTTCCTGTACAAGAGCCTTGAGCTCCGTCCAGGTCATGCGGTTTGTCGCCGCCTGGCCCCGGGTCTGCACTATCGTGTTCCACCATGTCAAGGCATGGTCCGTGAATGTGCAGGCAGCATACTTAACAACACAATCCTCGGGGCAGTTGCTGATATTCACCACGGATTCTATTTTCTCGATCCATTTAACTAATCCATTTGGTCCTTCAGACCCGCTAAACTCTAGAGGTTTGCACAACATAAAGTCCTTGATCGAACATCCCCTGGATGCACGAATCGGTTCAGTACGGTTCGTCTCTACCGTAGGTATAGGGCCATTACTGTCTGTAACGACCACTCTAGGCGGTGCGTCATTACTCGGAATCGTGTTATCATTCTGCGGAGGATCAGTATTTCGTTCCCCGTCATTATTGGTGGTCGTTTGATTGCTCGGAGGGGTTGGATTGGTCGAATTGTTAATACTGGCGGCGATGCGCGATACTATATCCGGTATCGCCGCCTCTAACTGTTGAGCAATCAAACGACTCACGTCCACTTCCGACAATTGGGCTGAACGTTTTGGTGCCATTCTACACAACATCAAGAAAATATATATAATCAATACAAGTTCCAATCATAAAACACAACAAACATTCCATTCATTAATAAACGTTAGTACATATTACACAAACATCCGTTCATATTACTTTCCTGTCACTATTACATTAGTTAAGTTTTCATACGTAGGGCCTATGTCGGCATCATCTCGACATAACCCGCAACGGGTCAGTGCTTGAATGATACCCAAAAGTATCTATAATGATATGCCCCAAAAGAGACCCTCCTAAGGGCCAGTGGTTGTGTTATAACTACCCAAGATTCACTCTATGTTAGCATCACCACTAACTGCTTACACCGAGTATCAAAAAGCGGTCCCTGACTACCACCACCCTAACATGATCTAAACACGGTGGTATACCAACCACACCAACACCGCCGCCATCCCCACAATCACTGCCATTAAACCCCGGATCCGTGTTTCCATCCGGTCAATCAACCCCAGGGAGTAGGCGTCCTCCCTCCTCAGCTGCGCGATCGCATGCTGGCTGTCCAGTATGCAATCCACCAAGAGGTTCCTCCTCTGAATACCCACCGTCAAGGAGGTGGTGTGCTCATTCATCCGCTCGGTGAGCACCCGGAGCCACGCCGCCTCAGTGGAGGGACGCTCATCCCTCACTGGCCTGGGGTACCCCACACAGGTGGCGGCACAGGCCCGGGTTGGGGGCGGGAGGACTCGCCTCTGTGGTAAGTGGATCTGGGTGGGGTAGAGGTAGGTGAAACATACGGGACACTGATCCGCGCCGTGAGGCGGGGACCGGGTCTGGGAGGGGTGAGGGTGACCTGAAGTGCGGGTGGGGTGGGGGATCTGGCAATCCTAGCTGGGGAGGACTGGCCGGAACTCCTAAGGCTAGCCTCGCTAGGCTCTGTGCTAGATGCTACGAGTGAGCTCCCAGAATCCCCGGAGCTGACCTCCTCCGGGTCCTCCTCAATCGACAAACTAGGAGTTCTTGACATTTTACCTGCACACAAGTTAACAAACATATAGTTCTTTCCATAGTGTAAATCATAATCAAATTAATATACACTTACTTATACAACTTGACCACATAACAATATTATCACATATTTGCACGTATGTTGCCAATTTTACCTATTAAAGTCCCCCGTGACTTCCCCTGAATTCCCTCGTGCAGACAAGTCTGTTATTATGTTCCGGACCATAATAACCCACTTGTCCATCCAAGTTCATCCCGATCTCGTCACAATAAATTATTAGTTGATATTCAGATCCTATAATACTTGAGCTACTGGTTATATTTTAGGTATCTTTTAAAGACATCCTAATTCTTTATAACCAATGGCTCTGATACCAAGTTCTGTAACACCCCGTAACCGCAGCGGAAACGTACACGGGATGCAACAGACACATCTGATATCAACAGCATTGTTTATAAAAAAAAACACCACTACATTAATTTAAACGTGTTACATTGTTCTGAATTTCATAACCATCTAAGCGTTATCACATAAGTGTTACCGATAGTACATTAACATATTTAATGCAAAATATAGATCTCTAGACTTCCACAAAATAGCACACAGCATCGAACACATATCACTCATTTCAATTTGAGTGTACCTAGAAAGCATGTAAAGAAAACGGGTCAACTACGAATAGTTGGTGAATTTCACTAATTTAAATAAACCATGACAAATCATTATAAAAATCATAAATAAGCGATGTAATTATACTGAGTTCACAAGTGAAAACTCTGTTAACCCCGAAACATATCGATTAACCTCCGGGAACTCCGTTACCCCAAAATACTTCCAATAACCTCTGGGAACTCTGTTACCCCAGAAACACATTTAATAACCTCTGGGAACTCTGTTACCCCAGAAACACATTTAATAACCTCTGGGAACTCGGTTACCCCAGAACACATTTAATAACCTCTGGGAACTCGGTTACCCCAGAACACTGTTTCGGGCCTTACACTGTTAGCAACTCAGACAATTAACATCTTACATCATTACCGTACGATTCCCGTACAATAAACATTATATAAATACGTTCATTTCCATGCGATCAGCATATACTTAAACACTTTGATAAAAACATGCTTTCCGCCTCGGGAAAATATTTAAAACAGTTCAGTTAAAGGGGCTTGTGAAAACTCACCTTCTTGTGAGCAAGATGTACTACGGTGCATGGTTACTGGTACAGATCTGTAATACGATCCCCCAAATCGTTACTACACAATTTCTATCAATATAACTTAAATTCGTGTTAACCGGTACGTCTGGGGACACTGCTAACCCAGTACCGTACACGATCCGGGGACAATGTTAACCCCGAAATACTTTTCAGGACTTAGATTGTGATATCACTTAGAGTTCTTTAGTCAAAACTACCGTTAGTTTGTTTTCTCGTTTTGCGTGCCTAGCACGGTTATCCGTCTTTATGTTTTCAAAAAAATGAGTTTGACCACACACGACCCGAAAATAGTTGTTATCGATATTTTCATTAAAGTGGTGAAATTAGAGCTCGGTTAGACACCCCGTTTGGCCGCGAGGCCCGTTTCCGTCTTTAATACACCGGAAACGGTTAAATCGGGTAAAATTACCCAAATCATCCGAATTAATTTCGGACGATTTATTTTTACTTGATTAACTTAGTTTCATGAAAATAGTCCATTTTTAAGGTTTTTATGCACCAGTCAGCTCGCTTAGGCGAACTTTGCCGGTTTACCTCGTTTTAAGCTTTAAAAGTTTGTTTTTAAGTTCCATTTAGCACAAACAAATATCCGTTTAGTCTCGGACCTTGAAATTTTGTACAAACCATATTTTGACAGTAAGAAATTTTATAAAATTTTTCCAGAATTAATTTTTATATCTAAAATTTATTTAACCATTTTTAAATGTCATTTAAACACCAAATATGTCGAAGATACCAAACGACCTTCGAAAAATCCCAAATTTTTCTGGGATGACCCCTCTCTCCCACATAGTTCCCTGTATTTTTTCCAGAACGAAAAACTCACTTTTCATGCCATTTTTACCAAAACCGAGCTAGAAATCCCTAGAAATCGTTTTACCGAAAAACCTACTTAGACTTCTCCAATGAACCTGAAATTTTTTGTGTGATTTTTATATCTTATAAAAAGCTTATCTTAAATTTTCCAGAATTTTTCATGATGTTTAGCTATTTTTCACCATTTTTAGCCAAAACCGAGCATTAAATTCACCAAATATTCATCCTTTATCCAAAAATTACCAAAAATTCACAGATCTCACATTTTCATGTGTAGATCATCTGTATGAAATTTCATGACCCAACCTTATGTTTCTAGCGTTAGATGGCAAAGATCTTGGTTTCTAGCCTTTGCTAGCCACTAGATACAACACCTACAATCACAATAACACCACACCAAGCAAGTTATACCCACAATCAAGCCATTTCTTTCATGGTTTCGATTAAAACATCAAAACAAAGATTTTGACCGTAAAAATTTGTTTTTGACTCTTTTAACTACTTTCTTGGACCAAGATCCTTTGTATAACTTGTATACATCCCTTGATCACACGAGAATCAGTTTCATCTCGGGTTTTCACCCATTTTTCATTTGAAACCTCATTTTCTCAAGATTATGGAATTAAAACTATGATTCAACCACTAAAATCATGTTTTACCTTGTGATTCTTGCTTAAACACTTGGGTTTTTGGATGAGGAATTGAAAGAAAGTGATGGAGTTTGTTGTAAGGAGTTGAAAAAAAGAAATGAAGGCCAAGGGGTTATCCCCCTTTGTCCGATCGGTGTCATAAGGGGTGTGGGGTGGGTCCCACACCTTCAATACTAGCCACACATTCAGATTACGTAATCTGGATAATGTTGTGGATAATCTGGTTCAGTTCGTTTTTCGGTTAAATGCTTAATTCCGCTCAAAACGAGTCCAAAACAGTCGTTTTTTCGGCTTAAAATTTAAATTTATATAAAACTGATTTAAAAACTTTAAAAAAAACTTAACCCATTTAATGACTTAACACATCGTATTGTCGGTAATTGTGCGTCTTTTTCGGCTTGATCGATCGTCTCTTGCATGGTTTGATGTTAAAGGTTTCGTTTATCGTACCGACATACTAATAAATCGAAATCCTTTTTCTGTGCTATAATTCACTTATCCCGAAGCTTTAATACTTCGTAAACATCACTAAACATTATATATTTCGTTTATAATGTAATTCCCGATTCGTTCGGGTTTCAATAACCGTTCATCGATTAATCGTAATTCCGATACGACTAGTTGTACATTTGAGTATAATTCGTACTGAGAATCTTATATACTCGTATAATCACATTATAATTCATATATTCAATATTAAATAACACGTAAATAGTATATTCCGGCTAGGGTATACCTGAATTTGCCTGAATTGTTACAGATAGAAACCATTAAAATTGTGCCAAGCGCCGATTTTAAGCCTCCCCGATGGGGACGATGGTTTTGTCGCGTATTGTGACGCATCGTGTAAGGGGTTAGGATGCGTGTTGACGCAGTATAATAAGGTTATAGCCTATGCTTCCCGACAGTTAAAAGTACACGAGAAAATTTACACTACTCACCGACATAGAACTGGGAGCGGTTATCTTCGCACTTAAATGTGGAGACATTATCTCTACGATACGAAGTGCACCATCTTCACCGAACATAAAAGTTTGCAGCACATATTCGATCAGAAAGAACTGAATATGAGGCAACGAAGATGGGTCGAGTTGTTAAGCAATTATGACTGTAACATCCGTTATCACCCCGGCAAGGCTAACGTCGTAGCCGACGCTTTGAGCAGGAAAGGTCGGGTTAAGCCATTGCGAGTGCGAGCGCTAGGGATGATAGTCCAGCCGAACTTTTCGGACCTGATTCGAGTCGCTCAACGTGAGACGTTGAAGGAGGAACAATTGGAAAAGGAGGGACTTTACGGCAATGAGAAGAATTTCGAACAGCGCGTGGACTAAATTCTCTACTTCAAAAATCGGGTTTGGATCCCGACCCTCCATGACCTTCGTGAATTAATCATTGACGAAGCGCATAGATCGAAATAATCCACACATCCGGGATCGGATTTGACTATTGATGATACGGATATCTGAAAGGATTTTTATTAATGGTCGAGTTTGGAGAAAGATATGGTTACGTGTGTTGGTGAATATTGAGTTATGCAAGAGATAAAGCTGCACACCGAAAAACCCTAGGGAACGCCACAGCGACAGAAAATTCGCCAATGATAGTGGGAATAAATTACAATGAATTCTTGCCCAAATTCCTGATGGTGAAATGGTATCTCGTCGTGGAGTGCCATTTTCAATTATCTCAGATCAAAATAGTCATCCTACTTCCATTATTGGAAGGCGGGGAAGGAAGCATCGAGAGCTTGAAGCTTTTTATGGGTGAAGTAATTATCACCAATTTGTTAAATTGAAAATGGGCGTCAATCAAGCCATAAGATTTGAATTGATTCGAGAAACAACCAATCGGATTTATAAAATTTAAGACAAGTTGAAAGCAGCGCGTGATTGGCAAAGGGTTTATGCCAATGTTCAAAGGAAACCATTGTCCCAGAATAGAGGTGACAAGGCATTTTAAGGCATCACCTTAGAGAAAGGTGATATGAGGTTTGGCAAAACCGAAAATAGCTTCTTAATAAATTGGACCCCATGAGAACTATCTCCAAGGTTGGTCATTTAGTTTATTGATTAAAGTACTCTAGGGGCTAAGTATTATACAGGATATCTTGCCATGTATACGGATTGAAAAGTGCCTAGGCGATGAGGCAACGAAAGTACTAGTAATAGAGGTACTCATAGAAGACATGCTTGATATCATAACTAATTCCGTAGAGATAGTGGACGGGAAAACTAAACAGTTTGGACTTACCAAGCTTTATTAATTAAGATTAAGTGGAATTCACAATGAGGACCAGATTATACTTCTCGAAGGGAGATAGAGGGCGTGTAAAAATTTCGAGGACGAAATTTCTTAACGGGGGGAGAATGTAACGATTCCGACGAAACCAGGTATACCCTAACCGGTAGACGTTAGTTACGTCATATGTAATGTCGGGTACATGAGTTACCATGGTAATTATACGAGAATACATGGTTCATTGTATTGATTGTACGTGAATATATAATTCACCGTATTGAATATGCGATCAAACGATCGATATTTATTGAAACCTGAATGAATCGAGGGTTCAATTATAGACGAGATATATGATATTTAGTGATGTTACGAAGTATTAAAGCTTCGGGATAAGTGGATTAAAGCACAAAAAAAAGGATTTCAATTTAATAGTACGTCGGTACGTTAAACGAAACCTTTAATACCAAAACCGAGCAAGAGACGATCGATCAAGCCGAAAAAGATGCGTAATAATTAATAATATGACGTTTTAAGTTAATAAATGTCATGGTTTATGTTTTAAAATCGGTTTTATATAAATTTCATTTTTAAGCCGAAAAACGACCGTGTTAGCCTCGTTTTAAGCCGAATTAAACGTTTAACCGAAAAACGAACTGAACCAGATTATCCAAAACATTATCCAGATTACGAGAATCTGAATATGTGGCTTAAAATGAAGATGTGGGTCCCACCCCACCCTCCAAAGGGGTCCGATCGGACCATCTCACCCCATTTCATTTTCTTTTTTTCACAAACTTAACTCAACAATCTTCATTCTCTCAAGTTCTTGAGCCAAAACCCGAGACCCTAGCAAGGAGAAACCAAGGTAAAGATCGTATTATGTACGTGTTTATGTTTCGTTTCTTGAGTTTTCTCTTGCAAGAAAATGAGGTTTCAATGATGAAAACCGATTCTTACATGATCAAGTGATGTATACGGGTTAT